>NW_007253391.1:445859-446499 GCF_000164805.1 Carlito syrichta
CGGATTTAAAAAATGTGGTACATATACACGATGGAATACTATGCAACCATAAAAAAGAACAAAATCATGAATTTTGCAGCAACCTGGATGGAACTAGAGTCTATAATACTGAGTGACCTCTCACAGAAACAAAGATCTGAGTATCACATGTTCTCACTCATATAAGGGACCTTGAACATCCAATGTAATACTATAAGAAAATACTGACGGTACTGGGAAACTATGGGGGGGGATGGGATTAACTGTCGCAAATATCTGTCTGGGGATGGGGAAACACCTCTTATCAACAGGGTGCCTGAACGAAACGTAATTGTACACCTAACCCTTAACTGTACCCCACAAAATCATAATAAAAAATATTGATTAAAAAAATCCAGAACATTTATTATTATTATTTTGAGTCAGATTCTCACTCTGTTGCCTAGGTTGGAGTGCAGTGGCATGCTCACAGTCACCACAGCCTTGACCTGCTGGGCTCGGGTGATCCTTCAGCCTCAGTTATCCAAGTACCTGGAACTACAGGCACGCGCTACCACGTCTGGCTAATTTTTTTATTTATTGTAGAGATGAGGTCTCACCAAGTTGCCCAGGCGGATCTCGAACTCCACGGGCTCAGGCAATCCACTCACCTCAGCCTCCC
>NW_007253391.1:447426-458582 GCF_000164805.1 Carlito syrichta
CCCTCCAGTCTCGGCGACAGAGTGAGACTCCAACTCAAAAAAAAAAGAGTGTCAAATTCTAAAAACTGTCAAACTTGGAAAAATCTCTCTGGGCATTTAAGTTTTCTTGAGCAATGACTAATTTTAAATACTCTTTAAATTGATGCCAACCATCATCAATTTTCTCAATGTAGTTGTATATAAGTTATTTTTAATAGATAATTGGTTTTTTTGTGCTGCATCAGTCTGGGTCTAATCAGGAAAGAAAATCACACGGTAATGTGATAGGTAATGTTTAATAAGAAGTAAAGAGAACAAACTCAAAAGAATCTAGAAATTGGGTGGGCACTGTGGCTCATACCTGTAATTCCAGCACTTTAGGAGACCAAGGGGGTTCGAAACCAGCCTAGGCAACCCAATGAGACTTGATCTCTCCAAAAAATAAAAAAACAATTAGCCAGGCATGGTGGCAGGTGCCTGTAGCCCCAGCTACTCATGAGACTGAGGCAAAAAAATCACCTGAACCCAGGAGGTTGAGGCTGTGGTGAGGAATGATGGTGACACTGCACTCTAGCCTGAGTGTCAAAGTGAGACTCTAACCAAAAAAAAAAGAGAGAGAGAATACAGAAATCGTAGAGTAGCCAGGCGTGGTGGCTCGTACCTGTGGTTCCAGCTACTTGGAAGTCTGAGGTGGAAGGATTGCCGGAGCCCAGCAGGTCGAGGCTGCGGTGGCCGTGAGCATTCCACTGCACTCCAGCCTGGGCGACAGAGTGAGACTCCAACTCAAAAAAGAAAAGAAAAGAAAAGAAATCCCAGAGAATAGGAGCACCTACAGAATGTCCAAGACGCTCTCATTCACAACATTCACAACCAGGACTGAGATACAGACATTATTGGAGGGTACCCCATGACATGCCAAATGGCAGAGAAGTTGTTGTACTTCCTATGGGTGGAACTTGCTGGAAATCTGCCCTATAGGGCACTGGTGAAAGCTGATCAGGAGGAGCTCTCTCACCCAAGGCTCTCCTTTACAGAACTGCCCGAGGGACTTGCCAGGGGAAACTGCAGGCTACTGTGTACTGCAGAAACTGGCCCTGGAGAAGCGCAAGCACCCAGGAGAAACCTTATACCCTGAAGGACCAGAGAAGCTATAAGTTGAAATCTTGTGAGCTAAGGGAAGCTGGCCAAGCACATCATAACCAGGAAGCAAATCCTTTCCCTCCCACAGTGACTCTCCAGCACCCTCTATTTCCAAAGCTTGAGCACCAGCTGGTCAAGGAAAATTATTTAAAGGGCCTTGATCCATTTTTCTAGATGCAGTAAAAAAAAAAAAAAAAAGGCAGAACATAATAACCCCAGATATGTCAAATCGGTGAGAAACTTAAATCTTTTTCCATGTGATCAACTCCTCTTCATCAGATGGAGTATCAAATAATCCAAGAACGCTATCTCTTCCTCTTTTTGAGTTACTGTTTTTGTTACTCTGAAAAAACATGCTACTATTTGCCTCTCAATGTCAGAAAAATTTCCATTGATTTTATTTGAAAGTTCCAAGGTGGAGTTGATATACCCAATGAGCAGCCATTTTAACACTGCCTAGTTCTGTCATATTCTTTTGTTTGTTTGTTTGGTTTTTTTTTTTTTGAGTTGGAGTCTCATTCTGTCACCCAGACTGGAGTGCAGTGGCCACTCCTGGCCACTGTAGCCTCGACCTGCTGGGCTCTGGCGATCCTTCCTCCTCTGCCTTCCAAGTAGCTGGAACTACAGGTGCGCTACCACACCCGGCTAATTTTTTTTGATTTATTGTAGAGATGAGGTCTTGCCAAGTTGCCCAGGTGGGTCTCGAACCCATGGACTCAGGCAGTTCACTCACTCGGCCTCCCAAAGCGCGGGATTACAGGCTGAGCCACTGAGCCTGGCCTGTCATATTCTTTTAACATTACTTAACTTGCCCTCTAATCACTAGCCAAGGACAGAATTGGTTTCTCAGAGGTAGCTACTAATAATTGTTTAACAACCCCCTCCCTAGCTTGTTTTATAAGCAAGTTAACCTAATCAGCCCTTCATGACCTTCAAGACACAGACCCCACCAACATGGCAGCAATCATGTGACTAATCCACCCAATCTGCCTGCTATCCATCACCTGATATCAGTACCTGCGTTTACTTGTCCCCTTCAGGATGATGTGGAACAGACTACCACCCAATCAACTTAACAACCTGCCTCACACCAAAGGGAAGGTTTAAAAGCATTAACTTCAAGCAACCATTTGCCATTGCTTTGCTAAGCACTAACCAGGCCATGTGCTCATTGAGCTATGGCAGCCACGTTTCTTAGCTTTGGACCCTCCCCTACCTTGGGGAGGAGAATCTCCTCTCTCTCCTCTTCCCCTCTCTCCTCTTTTTCTCTCTCTTATTTACTTTCTAACCATTGCTTTGTTAAACTCTGGTATGTCCACATGGCTCTTTGAGCTATGGCTGCCATGTTTCCTAGCTTTGGCCCTCTCTCCTACCTCTCTCTCTCTAATTTACTTTCTAAATAAACTATATTTTCCATCTAATTTCTGTGCTATTCTTTACACCTTTTACATGGCACCAGATCGTAGATGAGACACCCACCTGTTGGATCTGACCTAACATTTTAGAAGCACCAGTAGGATTTTTAACCTAACATTATTGTTCTTCTTTATCCCTATTGTATCACATTTTATTCATTTTTGTAATCAGGATTTTCTCTCAGTTCTTTAGTAAATAAATTTAAAACTAACAAAGAAGATGCCCTTCACAAATGAGTCATCTATAATTTCTGGCTAGTTTTATTCAAACATTTCAAAATGGTTTTCCAAATTGCAGTAAAGGTGGCATATTCCCAACTCAAGTTTCTTTAGCAGGTTTCTAAAAATGTCCATTGCCATTCCAATGCCATCTGACATTGGGGAAGGTCTAGTAGATGGGAAATCTGAGTGGGAAGAAGCAGTGTTTAAAATAGCTTACTACTGCAAATTTTAGAAAAACATATGATCATGTAAAAACACTGCCACCAAGCACTAGATGGTACCATTTGCCTTGTTGCCGCTTCTGCACCAAGAACCAGTTTTAAAGCAGCAGGTGCTGCCCACATCAATGTTACTTCTGCACCAAGGACCTGCCTGGGTAGCCCCTGTTGCAAACCTCCCCCCTTCCCTGCTGTTGCTGTTGCCTCTAGAGAGAGTTCCTTCCCCCATGCGCCATTAGCATCTGCATCCAAATTTGGCTTAACTACAGCTGGATATGAAGCCCAAAGTTACATGCATCTGCCCTTGCTGCAAGGAAGTCCAGGAAAAGAAGCACTGAATGCTTTCTTTTCCTTTTTTGAGTTGGAATCTCACTCTGTCACCCAGACTGGAGTGCAGTGGCACGCTTACAGCCACCACAGCCTTGACCTGCTAGGCTCAGGTGATCCTTCCATCTTAGCCTTCCAAGTAGCTGGAACTACAGGCCATGCCACCATGCCTGGCTAATTTGTATTTATTTATTTTTATTATTAATTTTCTTATTATTATTTTTGAGTTGGAGTCTCACTCTGTCGCCCAGACTGGAGTGTGGTGGCCGCTCCCAGCCACTGCAGCCTCGACCCACTGAGCTCTGGTGATCCTTCCGCCTCAGCCTTCTGAGTAGCTGGAATTACAGGCATGTGCTACCATGCCCAGCTGATTTTTTGATTTATTGTAGAGATGAGGTCTCGCCAAGTTGCCCAGGTGGGTTTCGAACCCGCAGGCTCAGGCAATCCACTAACCTCAGCCTCCCAAAGCACGGGATTACGGGCTGAGCCACCAAGCCCAGCTAATTTGTATTTATTTATTTATTTATGGTAGAGATGAGGTCTCTCCAAGTTGCCCAGGCTGATCTCAAACCTATGGGCTCAGCAATCCTCTTATCTCTGCCTCCCAAAGTGCTGGGATTATAGACACAAACCACCACACCCTGCCCAGAACGCTTTCAACACCTATACAACGAGAAGATCTTTGACTCACCAATACTCATAAGTGGGGAATTCTGTAACATAGGAAGAGTTTAGATGCTGAAAAGCCTAAATAAATGGTAGATTTATTTCAATCCTCACAATTCTGGATGCAGGTATTATTTTCTAAAAATCAGAATTGAGGAAATTTCTTACCCAGGAGTGGCAGCGTTGGTGCTCAAGGTCAGGTATGTTTGCCTCCAAAGTCATATTCTTTTGGGGGGGTCTCACTCTGTTGCCCAGGCTGGAGTGCAGTGGCACGATCACAGTGATCACAGCTCATGGAAGCCTCGACCTCCTGGGCTTAACCTCAGCCCCTAAGTAGCTGGAGCTACAGGCGCATACCACTATGCCTGGCTAATTTTTAAAATTTTTTTGTGGAGATGAGGTCTGGCTATGTTGCCTTGACTAGTCTCAAACTCCTGGGCTCAAGCAATCCCCCCGCCTTGGCTTCCCAAAGTGCTGGGATTACAGACATGAGCCATCATGCCCAGCCTCCAAAGTCATATTCTTTTTTTTTTTTTTTTTTTGAGTTGGAGTCTCACTCTGTCGCCCAGACTGGAGTACAGTGGCCGCTCTCGGCCACCGCAGCCTCAACCTACTGGGTTTCGGTGATCTTTCCGCCTCAGCCTTCCGAGTAGCCGGAATTACAGGCGTGCGCTACCACGCCCCGCTAATTTTTTTATTTTATTTTAGAGATAAGGTCTCGCCTGCCCAGGTGGTTCTCGAACCCGCGGGCTCAGGCAATCCATTCACCTCAGCCTCCCAAAGGCATGGGATTACAGGCATGCGCCACCATGCCGGGCTAATTTTTTGATTTATTGTAGAAATGAGGTCTTGACAAGTTGCCCAGGCTGATCTCGAACCCGTGGGCTCAGGCAATCCTCTTACCCAGGCCTCCCAAAGTGATGGGATTATAGGTATGAGCCATGGCACCCAGCCTTTTTTTGTTTTTAATGAGACTAGGAGTGGTTTTTTTTTTTTTTTTTGCATAAACAATTAATTTATAATTCTAAGTGCAATTGTCTCTAAAGTCTAATATTTATTAGAAATAAAAATATCCAAAATATATATTATCTTCTTGTATGTAATGATAATGTTACTGGCAAAACAAACACAGTACGTATTTCTTTCCTTTTCCTTTTTTTTTTTTTGAGTCAGAGTCTTGCTCTGTTGCCCAGGCTGGAGTGCAGTAGTGCATTCATGTATTCATAACTCACTATAGTCTCAAACTCCTAGGCCCAAAGCGTTCTCCGGCCCTAGCATTCTGAGTAGCTGGGACTGCAGGTGCACACCACCACCCTGTATGGCTAATTCTTTTTATTTTTTGTAGAGACAGGATTTTACTATGTTGCCCAGGCTGGTCTCAAACTCCTGGCCTCAAGCAGTCTTCCTGCCTCAGCCTCCCAAAGTGCTGGGATTACAGAACTGAGCCCCTACACTTGGCAAAAAATATGTTTTACTAGATGAAGCACGAGCTGCAATATCCTCCTATCTTCTCTCCCTGCCTTCAGTCTTGTTTGCTCTGATCTACCTGCCACACTCTTGTCAGTTTATCTAAGGCCTAAAATTGATCATTTTGCTTCCGCTGTGAATGACTTATAGTAACTGACAAGAAGAGGTAAAAACTACTGAACATGGTTTATATGCTTTGGATATAGAGAGCTGTACATATCTTGATGTTATATTATTTATTTGGATGTCTGTGTATATGTGAACTGTAGTATTGTCAGTCTGCTTGGGATGCTATAACAAAATACCTGAGATGAGATAATTTATAAACAAGAATGTATTGCTTACAATTTGGAGTCTGAGGTGTCCAAGACCAAGGTGTCAGCAGATTTGGTGTCTGGTGAGGTCCCATCCCTTACAGATGGTGCTTTCATGTGTCCTCATATTGTAGAAGGGTCGAGTAACCTCTCTCAGGCCTTTTTTTTAGGGGCATTAATTCCATCCAAGAGGGCTCCACCCTCATGACTTAATTACCTCTGAATTAAAGCCCCACCTCTTAATACTATCAAATTGGGAATCAGGTTTCAACATATCAGTTTTGGGGGGACACAAACACTTAAAGTACTTACCAAGTACCTTATTCAATTTATTTACTTTCATATCCTTTCTGTCCCCACTAATTCTAGTAAATACTTCAAGGGAAGAAACTGTCGAATTCCTCTTTGTATCTAGAGAACTCAATGTCATACCAGATACTAATGAATTTATGGGTAGAATTCTTTCCTTTTAATGTTCAAGGACTGTGTTTTGAGTTTCAGGTTCTACCATGTGCTAAGCATTATATTCTAGTCACTGGAGATATAGCAGCAAACCAAAGTCCCTGTTCTTAGGACGTTTACATTCCACTAAGAGAGATTGACCGTAAAACAATAAACAATGAATTATATACTATCATGTTGAGTGGTGATAAGTGCCTTGAATAAAATATAGGAAAGTCAGTTTTTAAAGGATCGTCCCTCTATGAGACAACTAGATTGTGCATTAAATAGACCTCTTTGGGCTTATAAGCAATGGGGAGGGCAACACCATAGGCAAAATAAGATCGGCAAGCCCTAATCTAGGAAGGAAAGCCAGATCCTGAAAGCTCATGCCAATAGCAGCACTGCAGTGGGTAACCCTCAGCCAGCAACAAGGTAAGAGCAGTGAGCCAAGATTCTTAGGACAAGCTGAGACCCCGAAAGGGAACTTGAGTGGTATCAGTTCAAATAAGTCCACAATTCCTCTTTGAAGGAATCATCCTTTACATGTGCTCTCCAGTATTAACTCACAATAATGTCCAAACCCAGAATAAACACAACACTGTAAGGGTCAGCAGAAACAATATGCACATAAGGACTACACACACACACACAAATAATTTTTTAATTTTGTATTTAATTTTAATTTTTTTTTTTTTTTTTGTAGAGACAAGGTCTTGCTATGTTGTCCAGGCTGATCTTGAACTCCTGGGCTCTCAAGTGATCCTTCTACCTTGGCCCCCCCAAAGTGCTAGAATTACAGCATGAATATCAGACATAGAATTTAATAGCCATATACGGAATATTTGAAGAAATAAGAAAGTCACAAAAGTGGGCAAGAACTTAATTTATAAAAGTGATTAGAGGGCAACCCCTTTGGGTCTCCTCCCACTGTGGGAGCTTCTCTTTCCCCTCAATAAACTCTTTCTCACTTAAAAAAAATGATTAGAAAAAGAATCAAATAGACATAAAACACAAAATTGTTGTAATTAAAAAAACAAAAAACAAAAAAAAACCTTTCGGCCATAGCTCCAGCTACTTGGAGGGCTGAGGCAGAAGGATTACCTGAGCCCAGCAGGTTGAGGCTGTGGTGGCCATGAGTATGCCACTGCACTCCAGCCTGGGCGACAGAGTGAGACTCCAACTCAAAGGAAAAAAAAAACCCTTTTAATGGGTGGACTAAATAGAAGACTACACACAGCAGAAAAAAAATTAATAAATTGGAAGACAGATCTGAAAAATGTGGCACATGAGAAAGGAAAAAAAAATTAAAGAGAGCATAAAAGACATGCAACAGAACGAGGTGGCCACTTGAAATTCCAGAAAACAAGAACATAGAGAATGAAAGAAAGTGATTTTTGAAAAGATAATGCCTGACATTTTTTCAGGAAATAAAACGTATGTTGCATAAGCCTGGGTGCAGTAACTTACAGCTATAATCCCAGCACTTTGGGAGGCTGAGGTGGGGGGATTGCTTGAGCCCATGAGCTTGAGACTAACCTGGGCAACATAGTGAGGCTTCAACTCTACAAAAAATTAGCCAGGCATGGTGGCACATACCTGTAGCCCCAGCTACTTGGGAGGTTGAGAAGGAAGGATTGTCTAAGTCCAAGAGTTCAAGGCTGTGGTGAACCGTGATCATGCCACTGCACTCCAGCCTGGATGACAGAGTAAGACCCCAAATCAAAATAAATAAATAAATAAAAGGTATGAATGCATAGATACAAAAGGCACAGTGTAAATTAAACAAGACTCATTAAAATTTCACACATAACCAGGCTCGGTGGCTCAGCCTGTAATCCCGCGCTTTGGGAGGCCAAGGTGAGTGGATTGCCTGAGTCCGCAGGTTCAAGACCCGCCTGAACAACTTGGTGAGACCTCATCTCTACAATAAATCAAAAAATTAGCCGGGCGTGGTAGCGTGCGCCTGTAGTTCCAGTTACTTAGAAGGCTGAGGCGGAAGGATCACCAGAGCCCAGCAGGTTGAGGCTGCAGTGGCCAGGAGTGGCCACTGCACTCCAGTCTGGGTGACAGAGTGAGACTCCAACTCAAAAAATAAAATAAAATGTCACATGTATTGAAACTATAGAACCTCAAGGACAAAGTGAAGATATTAAAAGCACTCAGAAAAGATTGACAACCCACAAAATTACAAAATGACAACAGACATCTCTTTAGTAAAACTAAAGCCAAAATACAATAGAATAATATTTTTTAAATGTTCAGAAAAACTAACTACTTAGAAATGTGCACCCAGAAAAACAATCTTTCAAGAATGAGGGTGAAATAAAGAGAAAGATAATAAAACTTAGAAAAAGTAATCTATACTACATGAATTTTTAAAGGATGATCTTTAGAAAGGAGAGTTATCCCAAAAAGAAATTCTGAGATGTACAAAGGATTGGCAAACAAGAAAACTGGTAAATATAGAGGTAAATCTAAACAAATATTGTTTGTAAAAAAACAAATAACTAATTTATAAATTCTTTAAAATAGACAAAATAATGAACAAAAAACATGAAAAGGAGTGAAGTGGTCAGAATTCTAAATTTCTCATATTTCTCAAAATATTAACATTTTACAAAGTCATAGTACAATAATTAAAGCTAGCAAATTAATACTGATACAGTACTATTGATTAATTCACAGATCTTATTCAAGTTTTACCAAGCGTCCCACTAGTGTCTTTTTTTTAGTCCAGTATCACTCATTGCATGGATAGGTATATTAGTCTATTTGGGCTCGCAGAATACCACAGACTGAGTGGTTTAAAGAACAGAATTTTCTCGTAGTTCGCCGGAAGGGGCCATACTATGCTTCTATTGGAGGAGCTGCATGGGAGTAGGGTGGGGCCAATGCCGTGTTATGGTCCTATTGGACGCATAACGAAGCTGGGTACTGAGTGGAGGTTTGCAGGTTTGAAATTGACATGCAGGGGAAGTTTGAAATTGACGCACACAGGGAGGTTTGAAATTGACGTGCGCAGGGAATTATGCTTGAAGAGGCCGGGACCGAGGGCCTTTGTTGTCTGGTGTGTCAGCACCATTTTGGGAGCCACCTTTCTGGTCGCTTCCTGCACCTTTCATTCCCACCTTTTCTGTTTTTTTATGGGGAGGGGCGTGGTTACTCTTTCTGGCTACTTCCTGCTGGTTGGGGGCGTTGTGGGGGTAAGGTGGTGAAAGGGTGCAGAACCAGCCAGAGCAGGGCCCAAAGGTAGGCGCTGAAGTTGTAGATTTCTGCAGATGAGAGTCCCATGAAGGTTCCTTGTAAGTGTAGAACAGCGACTTGTTCCGGCCAGTCTTCTAATGAGCACAGGGATGGTAGTAACCAGCTGTCCTGGAGCAGACTGTGGAGGTAGACAGAACACCTGGAAGAGAGCATATCTAAAAGAAAACCTAAGTGCTGATATACTTTTATAACAATTGATGTGCTAGAGAGTGAAGTCCAGGTGGACCCTAGAGACTGAATTAAGAACTTGAAGAGTTTGAGTAGCAAAGTTTTCAAAAGCATGTTATAACACAAAATCACAGTAGTTATTGTAAAAGTTACTTATTTAGCCAAAATGATAGTCCAACTATTTTGAAAAGAAAACTTCACTTTTTGTAACAAAGACTGTGGGGGGCGGCTGATTAAACCTTTTTTGTAGCCTCAAGTGTTTACAGAATTTCTTTTACTTCTTTTCACAAACTTTCACCTACCATGTTTGACATACTTATACCATTTTTCGACATGCTCATACCATTTTTTGACATGCTTAAACCTTCTACTTTTGTTCTATACTTTCTTTAATCAGCCATTCTATTATAGAACAAAAGGTACCATATAATATTCCTTCCTATACAATTATTTATCTTTTCTTTGTCCTTTCTTACTAAAAACATACCTTATACCAACAACTTTCTTTACATTTTTCCTAACAGAGTTTTAACCAAAGCAATAAGTTTATATGTAGTGGAAGGGCTTAGATAGGATCCAATGTGAAACTATTAGGGAAATTTAAAGCTATACAAAAGGCACCCAAAAAGCACAGTGGTGATGGCTCAGGGTAAAGAATAATACGAGTTCTAATTTCTGTCATAATGTCCCCTTTAATAATGGAGGTGGACACATTGCCATAATAAGGGGAGAGTGTGAAATATTTTATTTCCCAGAACACATGGAAGTAATGGCATAGTGAGGGGCCTGGATATAATGCCCTGTACCCCCACAACCAAAAGGGGTGAAGGAAGGAATGGACCAGGAAATTTAAGTAGAGCTGAGCATGTAGCCCCCGTATCAATAACAAATGATATGACCCTGCCGGCTACTGATATTTCCACTCTAGGCTCGGTAGGTTTAATAGTTTGTTCCGAAGACGTTGGGGCTACCGAGCCAGGGGCGAGTTAATATGACTGGAGCAAGCCCAAGAGATCCCCCTTTTGAGACCGTGTAAGATGCCTGGTGTCCCTTAATTGCAGCAAGCCTCTGGGCCATGTGCTCTCCTCCGGCTAGGCGAATGAGGCAATCATGAGTCCAATGTCCATGCTGTTTGCATTTGGGACAGGATTTTGCTGGTGGGCAGGGCTTGACAGTCTTTGGCCATATGCCCATTCTGACGGCATCGGAAACAAACCTGGGAAGGGGACTGTGTACCCCTTCTGCTATTGACCATCTGGGGTGGAAGATTATCAGTGGTGACTTTTTCTGCTAAAGTGGTAGATAAGAGCTAAAGTGCTTCCTGCTTATGTTGGTGGTCCTGTATTCTTTCCTCCTTTTGGTTGTTAAAGATTTTAGAGGCCGTGTCCAATAGCTCTAATTGAGGGGTTTGTGGGCCCTTTTCTAATTTTTGGAGTTTACGGTGCTGACTGGGAGATAAAATAAATAGCCAAAAGAGTTTGTCCCTTTATAGAGTTTAAAGCAATATTAGTAAACTGCAAGGACAACTGGTG
>NW_007253391.1:459999-460462 GCF_000164805.1 Carlito syrichta
CTGCCGGATGATCAACGGCCAGTTCCCCCCGGTGATCCCAGGCAAGTTTCAGGCTTCCGGGTCTGGGGAACTCACCTATCCAATGGTCGCTGGTGGATGCAGGTCAGGCCTTCAAAACGGTGGTGAAGGTCTGGGAGGGCTGGAGTGGCCACTGGCGCCGGGTCGGGGGTCCCGCCTACAGGGTTAGACCCGCACCAGGGCAGGAGAGCACCCGATCCGAGTCATGGCACCAATGAAGGAAGTTTCATACCAGTAATGACTCCACACCCGGCCAAGACCAAGAGATTTATTAAAGGCTGTTACAGAAGAAAAGGAAAAGAGAGAGAGAAAGAGAGAATAAGAGAGAGAGAGGAAGTGGGAGAGAGGCGGGGAGAGAGCTGCAGAGAAGGAGAGAGTGACAGAGAGAGAGAGAGAGAAAGAGAGACTGAGAGAGAAAGAGAAACCAAGAGAGAGAGTTGTGGGG
>NW_007253392.1:0-4521 GCF_000164805.1 Carlito syrichta
GGGAAAAACACCACAATGAAACGTACTGGAGTCTTCAGATTGGAAAGACTTTGCAGATAGTCAGACCATCTCCTTTTGATAAGAAGTGTCCATAATGTATGTTATATATTGCAAACATATGACATTTTATTCTTTCAGGATTGGTTACAGGCTGCGTGCTTTCATTATTGTGAGTCCTTAAAATTGAATGTGGGATTGATCTTTAGTTTCTTCCTTTATTCTCATTAACCCCTCAAATATAATGCCAAATAAAACTCAGACTTTCTTAATATGAAGTGATTTTGCTTATAAATACTTGTTTTTTCTTTTTTGAACTTTTCTCTGTTTCTGCCTTGCCAAGCTTTTCGTTACTCTGGAATTAAAAGAGACAAATTTCATGAGTGTGTTCAGGTCACATTAGGTAGAGCCTTAACCACACTTCTAGGTGCCACACCCACATGACACTCTTATCTGATACATTGGAGTGAGTTACTGTGGGGAGCTCTAGTAGCTGGCTCAATTTGTTCATTTCGAAAATATTTATGTCTGTTGCATGATACACTAGGAAAGCGGGGGGCACAAAAATGCCCTCATGCTTTCAATTGGGTAGACACTAAAATATTTCTATATGAAAAGTTATATAATAATCCAGGAGAACCTGGCATATGACTTAGTGGCAAATGAATTGCTTTGAGTCCAAGCATACAATGAAAATCAAAAAAGCTAGTGCTTCATTTTTACCTGTGCATTTCATAAGTATCTGCTCTGAAGTTTGAAAATATGTATATGCAAATGCAAAATATTACCAGTACTCTTTCTACTGTCCCATCTCTGTTAGTGTTCCCTATTCTACCTCATACCTATGCTGTTTCTCCTGCTGGGTTTGATGCTAACTTGCAGCAGTCATATGTTCATCTCTAACTTGTAAAGCACATAGTATAATAGTGCTTTGCTCACAGTAGGTATTCAGTTAATGTTGTGAATGAGTGAACAAATGCTATGTAAAAAGCATATTACTATGCTAGATTTAGTGTCAGCCTGTAGGAAACTTCCTTCTCTGTGTGGGAGTCCAGTGAATCAGACTCCATCAGAAATGGCTGTGAGGCTTGGTTGTAATGAAAAGCCTATATAGCCTGCCTTTGTCTAAAATGGAGGCTTTTATGTTTGAGGGCATAAAGGCTGTTTGCAAGATTTATTAAAACTTGAGTATATGGAATATTTCTATGTTGAGGCTGAGGCTTTGAAAGATATATAGGGACATTTTGACTGATTTTTAAATTTTTATTCTTATAGTCCTCCCCATTCCAAAATAAATGATTTTGGGAATAGATGATTTTTAATATTTTCTTATTTCAAATAGAATATGAATTATGTTCATTATAAAAATAAATCAGCATAGGGCAACCCCCTGAGTTCCTCTCCCACTGTGGGAGCTTTTCTGTCCTCTCAATAAATCCTGCTTTCAAATAATAAATAAATAAATCTGCATAAAGATATGTATAATATGGCATACTTAGGGATAATTATTGTTCATGTCTTAGAGTATAGCCTTTGGAGTCTTTCCTGTCTGTGCATGAACACATATATGTGTATATTGTATAAAAATTGAGTCGGTTTATGCTCTTGTATAAGTAGCTACTTTCAGTTACATATTATGAATTTTAAAATTTTTTTATAATAGGAACATTTATGATAACACAAAGGTATAAGTGTCCATCTTTGTTCTCTTTTATGGAACAACTATTATTAAAATTTTTTTATATATCATAATATACTTATTGTCAAAGTTCGGATAATATATATTGAATGTCCATTCTGAAAGATGAGAAATTTTCGTGTATATCCATGGTTTCCCTTTGTTTTTTTGTTTTGTTTTGTTTTTTGTTTTTTTTAGTTGGAGTCTCACTCTGTCTCCCAGATTGGAGTACAGTGGCATGCTCCCGGCCACTGCAGCCTTGACCTGCTGGGCTCTGGTCATCCGCCTCAGCCTTCCAAGTAGCTGGAACTATAGGCACGCGCTACCACGCCCGGCTAATTTTTGATTTATTGTAGAGATGAGGTCTCGCCAAGTTGTCCAGGCAGGTCTCGAACCTGCGGGCTCAGGCAATCCACTCACCTCAGCCTCCCAAAGCACAGGATTACAGGCTGAGCCACCGAGCCCGGCTCCCCTTTGTTTTGATTGCTGATAGATTTTGAGTTTTTCTAGTGATTGCCTTTATTACTTACATATTATGCTTTAATTTTTCAGTTTTTATTTACATACTTTAGGCAATTTTTGCTATTTGTTATGAAAGATGAAGACAATAGAGCCTCTCTTTCATGTTTTCTGTTAAATAATTATTATTACTGAATTATGGCATATTCAAATAATAGAATTTCATACAGTGGTTTTTTTTGTTAAGAGATAGAATTTCCCTCTGTTGCCAGAGTGCAGTAGCTATTCACAGGTGTGATTATAGTGCACTACAACCTTGAACTCCTGGGCTCAAGTCGTCTTCCCACCTCAGTCTTCTTAGTAACTGGGACTAAAGGCACGCATCACCGTGCTTGGCTCTATACAATTATTGAGAGCAGTATAGGCCAAGTGCGGTGGTCAAACCTGTAATCCCAGCACTTTGAGGTTCAAAACCAGCCTGGACAACTTAGTGAGATCTCGTCTCTACAATAAATAAATAAACAAATTAGCTGGGCATGGTGGTACATGCCTGTAGTTCCAGCTACTTGAAAGGCTGAGGATACGTGCCTGTGATTCCAGCTACTTGGAAGACTGAAGAAGGATTGCTTGAGCCCAGCAGATCAAGGCTGCGGTGGCCATGAGGGTGCCACTGCACTCCAACCTGGGCAACAGAGTGAGACTCCAACTCAAAAACAAACAAACAAAAAAGGAGCAGTGTAGAGCTGTGCAAACTGATCTAAAAAGATATTCACGTGGTAGTAATAAAATCAGGCTACAAACAGTGATTTCATTGTGAGCATAAGTGTGCACACAGATGTTCACATTGGTATCTCCGAGAGGTTGGTATGTAGGATTTTTACTTTTCATCAACATTGTTATATTGTCTGAAGTCTTTACAATGGGTACATATTAATTTATAGTTTAAAAAATTTACTTTTTTAGAACCAGGAATAGGAACTTAAAATCATTAGGATTTTGCTATTTTAGGGGGCTTTTTCTTTTTCTTTTTTTTTTTTTGAGTTGGAGTCTCACTCTGTCGCCCAGACTGGAGTGCAGTGGCCGCTCCCGGCCACCGCAGCCTCGACCTGCTGGGCAGCGGTGATCCTTCCGCCTCAGCCTTCCGAGTAGCCGGAATTACAGGCATGTGCTACCATGCCCGGGTGATTTTTTTGATTTACTGTAGAGATGAGGTCTCGCTGCCCAGGCGGGTCTCGAACCCGCGGGCTCAGGCAATCCACTCACCTCAGCCTCTCAAAGGCGCGGGATTACAGGCTGAGCCACCGAGCCCGGCTAACTTTTTTTTTTTTAATCAATATTTTTTATTATGATACTGTGGGGGTACAGTTAAGGGTTAGGTATACAATTATGCTTCATTCTGGCACCCTTGTTGATAAGAGTTGTCTCCCTGTCCCCAGACAGATATTTCCTACCGTTAATCCCATCTCCCTTCCCCCATACTTTCCCACCACTGTCAGTCATTTTCTTATAGTATTACATTGGATGTTCAAGGTCCACTATATGATTGAGAACATGTGACACTCAGATCTTTGTTTCTGTGAGAGGTCACTGAGTATTATAGACTCTAGTTCCATCCAGATTGCAGCAGAATTCATGATTTTGTTCTTTTTTATGGCTGTGTAGTATTTCATCGAGTATATGTACCACATTTTTTAAATCCAGTCCTCTTTTGATGGACAGCATGGTTGCTTCCAGGTTCTTGCTATTGTGAACGATGCTATGATAAACACACGTGGGCAGGTATCTTTTCTATAGAGTGATTTAAGTTCTTCAGGGTATCCCAGTAGGGGGATTGTGGGATCATATGGGAGGTCAATATTTAGAGCTTTTAGGAATCGCCATACTGTTTTCCAAAGAGGTGGCACTAGTTTGCATTCCCACCAACAGTGTAGAAGTGTTCCCTTTTCACCACACCCTCTCCAACAACGGTTATTTTTTGAGTTACTGATAATTGCCATTCTGACTGAAGTTAGGTGGAATCTCAGTGTGGTTTTGATTTGCATCTCCCTGATGTTAGTGAGATTGAACATTTCTTCATGTGTCTGTTGCCTGCTTGGATGTCTTCCTTTGTGAAGTGTCTGTTCATATCTTTTGCCCATTTTATAATGGGGTTGTTTGTTTTTTTCTTTTTAGCACGTTTGAGTTCCTTGTAGATCCAGGATGTTAAGCCTTTGTCAGACCTGGAGTTGGCAAATACTTTTTCCCAGTCTTTGGGCTGTCTCCCTGCTCTCTTGATGGTTTCTTTGGCTTTGCAGAAGCTTGTCAGTTTAATGAGGTCCCACTTGTCTATCTTCTCTCTTATGGCCTGTGGGTTTCGGGTTTTGTTCAGGAATTGGATGCCAGTCCGA
>NW_007253392.1:4541-5140 GCF_000164805.1 Carlito syrichta
GTCTCGAACCCGTGGGCTCAGGCAATCCACTCACCTCGGCCTCCCAAAGTGCTGGGATTACAGGCTGAGCCACTGAGCCCGGCCCACAAGACTTTTTTTCAGACCTGTAGAGTGATACATTTGTGGAGGGAGGGGTTGTTTGATTTTTTTTTTTTTTAATGGTATTGTCCAAACTGTTCTCAAACTTCTGAGCTCAAGTGATTCATTGGCTTAGCTGGGCCCAGCTATTTGTGTTGTTTTGAGCCATTAAGTATGTGGTAATTTGTTACACTTGCAATAGGAAATAATAGAGGTGGCCTAGCATGGTGACTCATGCCTGTAATCCCAGCACTTTTGGAGTCTGAAGCAGGAGGATGGCTTGAGCCCAGGAGCTCAAGACAAGCCTGGGCAGCATGGCAAGACCTCATCTCTACAACAAATCAGAAAATTAGCCAGGCGTGGGAGGTAACTAATGCCTGTAGTCTCAGCTACTCGGGAAGCTAAAGCGGGAGGATCACCTGAGCCCAGGAGGTGGAGGCTGCAGTGAGCTGTGACTGTACCACTGCACTGCAGCCTGGGCTAGAGTGAGGCTCTGACTCAAAAAAAAAAAAAAAAAAAAA
>NW_007253392.1:5160-7963 GCF_000164805.1 Carlito syrichta
TAAGAGGTACCACTGAGTTGTCTCCCTTGTGGCAAGGGGGCTGGCTTTTTTTTAATCACTAGGTCAGTTAGGCATAGGAGTGTTATAACCTGCCAGCCAGGGAGGCCCTGTCCTAATGGGAGCAATTCTCAGAAGACTGGTTGGTCAGCTAATACCAGGAGGGTATACTGGCCCAGTAAAAGGGATCTGGGTCCGGGCTCCGTGGCTCAGCCTGTAATCCCAGCACTTTGGGAGGCCGAGGCGAAAGTGGATTGCCTGAGCCTGTGGGTTCAAGACCAGCCTGGGCAACATGGTGAGACCTCGTCTCTACAATCAATCAAAAAAAATTTAGCTAGGCATGGTAGCATACACCTGTAGTTCGGCTACTTGTAAGGCTGAGGTGGAAGGATTGCCTGAGCCCAACAGTCGACGCTGGGGTGGTCGTAAGCGTGCCACTGCACTCCAGTCTGGGCGACAGAGTGAGACTCTGACTCAAAAAAAAAAAACAAAAAAAACCACCATTCGATGGAGAATTCTCCAGATGTCAGGATATAATAAAGCCTCTTAATTTTCTTCTAATCCTCCTACCCCCGTCCCTAATCTGGGGCAGATTTAGCACCTACCGTTTCTTATATCTCATGCCGTCTTCTTTCTTGGAATACTTATCTTTTCGGTTAAACTGTTTTCTTGAGTAATTCTTATAGGGTGTGGGAGGTAAACTTTCTGAGTTCTTGTGTGTCTTAAAATACCTTTTGTTCTCATGCAGTTCAAGACTGACAATAGTTTTTCTTTAGAATTTTGAAGACACTGCTCTATTATATTCTAGTATCTTAGTATTTAATGTGTGATGTCAGTTTGATTTTGAACCTTTCTGAGTAACCTTTTCTTCCTTGAAAGCTTTGTGGATTTTTTTCTTTTACCTTGGAGTTTTGTGATTTCTTTTTTGAATCAGGGTCTCACTCTGTTGCCCAGGCTGGAGTGCAGTGGTGCTATCATAGCTCCCTGCAGCCTTGAACTCCTGGGCTCAAGCAATCTTCCCATCTCAGTCTCCTGAGTAGCTGGAACTACAGGCATGAGCAACCATGCCTGGCTAATTTTTTTCATTTTTTGTAGAGACGGGGGTCTCACTATGTTGCCCATGCTGGTCTTGAACTCCTAGCCTCAAGCAGACCTGCCTCAGCCCCCCAAAGTGCTGGGATTACAGGTATGAGCCACCACCATGCCCAGCTTGAGTTTTGAAATTTCATCAGTTTATCGCTAAATGTGAATTTTTAAAAACTGAATTAGATTCTCAAGCTTCAGTTCTGTGGGAAGAAACAAAGGCTGAATTAGGCAACTTTAAAATGCATGTTAGTGTCCTTTCACATATGCACTCCTGCCATTACAGAGAGGATACATACACGTAGCTAACAGTTAAAAACCAAGGCCAGTGGGAGAGTCAAAACTCTCTAGATTGTGAGATTGAGAGCCCCAAAATATGAGAGGGAGAGATTCAGAACTGTGGAAATGAAACATAATAATTTCTGAGTTTTTTTCTTTCATTATACTTCGCATTCTTTAGATTCTTTCTTACAGAAAAATTGAACTGATAGTGCAGACTTCCCATATACTCTCCCCGAGACTCACATCCACTGTCCCTATTATGAACATCTTACATCTACATGGTTCGTTCATTACCATTAATGAGCCAATACTGATACATCATTATTAAACAAAGCCCATACTTGATTCAGATTTAGTTTTAGCCTAATGTCTCTTTTCTGTCTCAGGATTCCATCCAGGATACTACAACACATTTAGTCGTCATGTCTTTTTAGTCTCCTTGGCTATGACAGCTGCTCAGACTTTCCTTGTTTTTGATGACCTTGACAGTTTTGAGGAATACTAATCAGATAATGTAGACTGTTTCTCTACTGCAAATTTTACAATGTTTGGTCATGATTAGACTGGTGTTAGGGGCTTTGAGGATGAAGACCACAGAAGTAGAGTGCCATTTTCATCACATCACATCAAGGGTACACACTATCAACATGACTTATCACTGTTGATGCTGACCTTGTTCTCATGGCTGAGGCAGTGTTAGGTTTATTCACCGGAAAGCTACTCTTTTCTCCCACTTTCCACTACTGTGCTCTTTGGAGGAATGTCACGATGCATAACCCACCCTTAAGGAGTGGAGTTATGCTCCCCCTTTCACTGCAAAGTATCTGCATAAATTATTTGGAACTCTACATGAGAGAGAAGTGATTTCTCCCCCGCTAGTTAATTTATTTGGTCATTTCTATCAGTATGGGTTCATGGATACTTATTTTATACTTTGGGTTATAATTTAATACTATTCTATATTTTCTTTTAAAGATGTGGGGTACATTTCAGGGTTAGGTATACAAATGTTCATTATGCAGGCACCCTTGTTGATGAGGTGTGCCCCCACCCCTTCCCTGGCAGTTTGCCACTACTACCAATCCTACCTCCGCACCCACCCCCTCCTCCGGCAGATTCCCACTACTGCCATACTATTCTATCTTGTTGCTCAGATTGTTCCAGATTTGTCCACTGGGAGCTCTTTCCTTTGTCTCCTGTATCCTTTTGACATGCCACCACCAATGTGTTTAATAAATTGTATTTTAGTAATAATTTTGTTTATTTCTTCCCCAGCATAACATCCATATTCTGCTTCTGGAACACTGATGGGTTAGATTGGAGCACCTAGATTTTTCCTTCATAACATTTTCTTTCTTTTTTTTTTTTTTGAGTTGTAGTCTCACTCTGTCGCCCAGACTGGAGTGCAGTGGCCTCTCCCGTCACCGCAGCCTCGACCTGC
>NW_007253392.1:7983-19757 GCF_000164805.1 Carlito syrichta
GTCTTGAACCCGCGGGCTCAGGCAATCCACTCACCTCAGCCTCCCAAGGCGCGGGATTACAGACTGAGCCACCGAGCCCGGCTAACATTTTCTTTAAATATGTGTTTTCGTATTCTTTGTGTGTGTGTGTGTGTGTGTGTGTGTGTGTTTTGTTTGTTTTTTGTTTTCTTTTTTTTGAGTTGGAGTCTCACTCTATCACCCAGACTGGAGTGCAGTGGCCGCTCCCGGCCACCGCAGCCTCGACCCACTGGGCTCCAGCGATCCTTCCGCCTCAGTCTTCCAAGTAGCTGGAACTACAGGTGCGCGCTACCACACCCGGCTACTTTTTTTATTTATTGTAGAGATGAGGTCTCGCCAAGCTGCCCAGGCAGGTCTCGAACCCGCGGGCTCAGGCAATCCACTCACCTCAGCCTCCCAAGGCTCGGGATTACAGGCTGAACCACTGAGCCCGGCTAGCAATTTTCAAGTATACAATACGTTGTTACTGACTATAGTCACCATGGAAGCCGAGGTGGGAGAATTACTTGAGCCCAGGAATTTGAGACCAGCCTGGACAGCATAGTGAGACCTCATCTCTACAAAAAACTTAAAAATTAGCCGGGCATAGTGGCACATGCCTGTAGTCCCAGCTCCTCCGGGGCTGAAGCGGAAGGATTGCCTGAGCACAGGAAGTTGAAACTGTGGTGAGCCATGATCATGCTACTATACTCCAGCCTGAGCAACAGAGTGAGACCCCAACTCAAAAACACAGGAAGAAAGAAAGGAAAAAAAAACAGATATCTTGAACTTACTCCTGCTATCAAACTGAAATTTTGTACCCTTTGATCAACCCCCTTATCTTCTGGTAACCAACATTGTACTCACTGCTTCTATGAGTCCTCCTTTTTTAGATTTCACATATGAGTAAGATCATGCCATATTTGTCTTTGAAGAGGAGAGCTGTAGAGGCTTTAGCAGTAGAATGGCTCCCTTGATAAAGTGAGGGAGGACCTACTGGAGAGCTACAGGGAAGGAGCTGTTTTGTGTTCTGTTCTCTGCCCCTGGAATAGTGCCAATTCTACTTTCTCAGGTTTTGACACCCTCATTAGGGCCAGTTTCTGTAGAGAACATTCTTAGACTTTTCCTGCCAGCAGTTCTGTTCAGGCAAGGGAAAAAAGGGCACGGTGGAGAGAAAGGAGGTTAATTGCCCCTATTCGTGCCAGTAAGTTTTGAAAATACATAACTTTGGGAAGCCATACGTCCACACTCATCTTCTCCAAGGCTCCTTTGACCACAACCATTCTGATGACTGAGTTTGGTCTTCTGTCCTCTGACTTCTCTTCCAGTTTGATCCTGTCCTGAATTTCACAAAATGTTTGGTCTGTGAATGGTACCTTTGTTTTCCAGCACCACTGCAATTCCTTTTTTTTTTTTTTTTTTTTTGAGTTGGAGTCTCACTCTGTCTCCCAGACTGGAGTGCAGTGGCACGCTCCCATCCACCACAGCCTCGACCTGCTGGGCTCTGGCAATCCTTCCGCCTCAGCCTTTCAACTAGCTGGAACTACAGGCGTGCACTACCACGCCCGGCTAATTTTTAATTTGTTGTAGAGATGAGGTCTCGCCAAGTTGCCCAGGCGGGTCTCGAACCCGCGGGCTCAGGCAATCCACTCACCTCAGCCTCCCAAGGTGCGGGATTACAGGCTGAGCCACCAAGCCCGACTCACAATTGCAATTCTTAAAGACCTTTTATTATGACAATTTTCAAATATATATAAAAGAGGGAATGATATAATGAAACCCCATGTACCCATCACTCACCTTCAATAATTACCAAATCAATCTTATTTCACTTCCACTCTCTCACTACCTCTAACCACTCCCCCTAATTATTTTTAACTATATCCCAGATAATAACTTTCACTAGTAAATATTTTTGTATCCATCTCTAAAAGACAAGACCTCTTTTAAGAAAAACTGTATTACTGTCACCAAGAAAAAAAAAAAAAATCACAGCCACTGCAGTCTCGACCTGCTGGGCTCAGGCGATCCTTCCATTTCAACCTTACAAGTTGCCAGAACTACAGGTGCACACTACCACACCCTACTAATTTTTTGATTGATTGTAGTGATGAGGTCTCACCAAGTTGCCCAGGCTGGTCTCGAACCCATGGACTCGGGCAATCCTCTCACTTCGGCCTCCCAAAGTGCTGGGATTACAGGCTTAAGCCACTGCACCCAGCCTTATAATCTTTTAATAACAAATATCCTCTCAATATTCAAAGTTCCCCAATTATCTCAACTTTTTTTCTTTTTATTACAGTTGGTTTTTCATAGTGATATCTAAACAAGGTCCCCACATTGTATTTGATTGCTGTAAGTTTGTTAATTCTCTTTATTGGCCCCACTTCCCGTCCCCTACCCCTTGCAATTTATTCATTAATGAAATCAGGTGATTTTCCTATAGCCTTCCTATATTTTGGATGTTGCTGGTTGCATCCTTGTGGTGTTATTTAACATGTTCTTTTGTCCCCAGTATTACCTGTAAACTCATAGTTAAATTTACGGACATAATCAGACTCAGGTTTGGTTGTTTTTGTTTTTGGTTTTTTTTGTCAAGAACATTTCATAGGTAACAGCATGTATTTTGTGTGGTATCACAGAAGTAACACATAACGTCTGATTGTTTCTCTTTGGAGGATAAGATTGATCAGTGAGTTTAGGTGGTGTCAGCCTAAGTCAGCCATCATATAATTTCCCATCATCACTTAATGTTATGAGCAGCCATTAGTGATCACTGCCTAGATCTATTATTTCTTTTGGGGTTACACAATAGCAATGTTCTAAGCTAATTATTTCTTCTTGAACAAATAATTTTTAAGCATGAGTTTTTTTAGAAAAAGGAAACTTCCTTATCACCTATTTGGTTACTTTTAGATACAGTTAGTACAGAAAAGGCAGGATATGAAAATTTTCATGAATTGGATAAATTTTTCAAATAACGCAATTTGCCAAAATTTAAGATAGAAAATCTGAATGAACTCTAAAGATTCTTATATCTATTAAAGAAATTGAATACAATTTAAAGTCTCTCATAAAGAAAACTCCAGGCTCAGATGGCTTTTTTTTTTTTTTGAGTTGGAGTCTCACTCTGTCACCCAGACTGGAGTGCAGTGGCCACTCCCGGCCACCGCAGCCTCGATCTGCTGGGCTCCGGCGATCCTTCCGCCTCAGCCTTCCAAGTAGCTGGAACTACAGGCGCGCGCTACCACGCCCGGCTGATTTTTTTTTTTTTATTGTAGAGATGAGGTCTCGCCTGCCCAGGCGGGTCTCGAACCCACGGGCTCAGGCAATCCACTCACCTCAGCTTCCCAAAGGCACGGAATTACAGGCTGAGCCACCGAGCCCGGCTTCAGATGGCTTTAATGGTGAATTCTTCCAAGCATTTAAAGAAGAAATTATGCCATTCTTAAACTTTTCCAAGGAATAGGAACAGCAGAAACATTCCCAAACCTTTTTTTATTTTATTTTAAGGGTACAATTAAAATAGGGGTACAACTCAGGGTTGGGTACATAAATGGTCACAGTACAGGTGACGGTTAGGCCTCACTTCGCCTGGTTTGGGATCAGCCTATTATGTGCTTCCCCCCCCTCCCCTGGCAGTGATCTGCTATTGCCAATCTCTTTCATGTAGTATTATGATAAATGTTCAGAATCCTCTTATGAGTGAGAATATGTGGTTCTTAGTTCTTTGTTTCTATGATAGATCACTGAGTATGATAGACTCTAAATCCATCCAATTTGCTGCAAAGTCCATAATTTTGTCCTTCTTTATGGCTGTGTAATATTCCATCATGTATATATACCACTTTTTTTAATCTAGTCTACTTTCAATGGGCAACAAGGTTGGTTCTATGTTTTTGCTATTGTGAATAAATGCTGCAAAAAACATGCATGCATAGGTGTCTTTTTTGTAGAATGATTTGAGTTCCTCTGGATATATTCCCAGCAGAGGGATAGCTGGGAATATAATTTTGTCCTTCTTTATGACTGCATAATATTCCATTGTGAGCCGGGTTCAGTGGCTCAGCTTGTAATCCCGCGCCTTTGGGAGGCTGAGGTGAGTGGATTGCCTGAGCCCGCGGATTCAAGACCCGCCTGGGCAGAAAGACCTCATCTCTACAATAAATCAAAAAATCAGCCGGGTGTGGTAGCGCATGCCTGTAATTCCAGCTACTCGGAAGGCTGTGGTGGAAGGATCGCCGGAGCCCAGTAGGTCGAGGCTGCGGTGGCCAGGAGCGGCCACTGCATTCCAGTCTGGGCAACAGAGTGAGACTTCAACTCAAAAATATATATATATATATTCCATTGTGTGTATGTATCACATTTTTTTTATCCCATCCACCTTCGATGGTCAGCACTGTTGGTTCCATGTTTTTGCTATTGTGAATAATGCTGCAATAAACATGCATGTGCAGGTATCTTTTTCATAAAGTGATTAGAGTTCCTCCAGGTATATTTCCAGAAGGGAGATTGCTGGGTCGTATGGAAGATCAATTTTCAGATCTTTTAGGAATCGCCATACTGTTTTCCACAGAGGTTATACTGGTTTACACTACCATCAACAGTGTAGAAGTGTTCCTTTGCCGGGCTCGGTGGCTCAGCCTGTAATCCTGTGCTTTGGGAGGCTGAGGTGAGTGGACTGCCTGAGCCCGCCTGGGCAACTTGGCGAGATCTCATCTCTACAATAAATCAAAAATTAGCCAGGCATGGTAGAGCGCACCTGTAGTTCCAGCTACTCAGAAGGCTGAGGCGGAAGGATCGCCGGAGCCCAGCAGGTCGAGACTGTGGTGGCCGGGAGCGGCCACTGCACTCCAGTCTGGGCGACAGAGTGAGACTCCGACTCAAAAGAAAAAAGAAGTGTTCCTTTTTCCTACATCCTCTCTAGCATTTATTGCTTTCTGAGTTATTAATGATAGCCATCGTCAGGTTTTCAAGGTATAGGATCATATTGTTAGCAAAAAGGGGTAACTTAACTTCCTCTTTTCCTCTTTGGATCCCTCTGATTTCCTTCTCTTGTCTTATTCCTCTAGCTAGGACTTCCAATGCTATGTTGAATGGGAGGGGTGAGAGTGGGCAGCCTTATCTTGTTCCGGTTTTCAGGGGAAATGCTTCCAATTTCTGTCCGTTTAGCTATATGTTGGCTGTATATTCCCAAACCTATTTTGTGAGGTGACTGTAACTTTGATACCAAAATCTAACATTACAAAAGGAAAATTTATGAATGTAGACTCCAAAATCATAGAAAAAAAATATTACAAGTGAAATCCAACAATATGTAAAAAAGGATAATACATCACGACCTAGTAGGCTCCATTTCAGGAGGGCAAAATTAGTTTAACATTTGAAAATCACTAGGCCAGGCTCGGTGGCTCAGCCTGTAATCCCAGCACTCTGGGAGGTCGAGGAGAGTGGATTGCCTGAGCCCGCGGGTTCGAGACCAACCCGAGCAAATTGGCGAGACCTTGTCTCTACAATAAATAAATTTTTAAAAATTAGCCAGGCGTGGTAGCACGTGCCTGTAGTTCTGCCTGCTTGGAAGGCTGAGGCAGAAGGATTGCAGGAACCCAGCAGGTTGGTGCTGGGGTGGCCGTGAGTGTGCCACTGCACTCCAGCCTGGGCAATGGAGTGAGATTCCTACTCAAAAAAAAAAGAAAATCACTCAGTGTTGTGGAGAAAAGGTGCACTGTTGATAGGAATGTAGATTGGTACAGCCATTATGGAAGACAGTATGAAGGTTTCTAAAGAAACTAAAAATAGAACTATCATATGACCCAGCAATTCCTCTTCTGGTCACAAGCCCACAAGAAATGAAATCACCACCTTGTAAAGATGTATGCCCTCCCATGCTCATTGCAGCATTATTCACAATGGTCAAGATATGGACATAACCTAAGTGTTTGTTGGCAAACAGATGAATAAAGAAGCTGTGGTGTATATACACAATGAAATATTATTTAGCGGCCGGGCTCGGTGGCTCAGCCTGTAATCCCAGCACTTTGGGAGGCCGAGGTGAGTGGATTGCCTGAGCCCGCAGGGTTTGAGAACTGCCTGGGGAACTTGGTGAGACCTCATCTCTACAATAAATCCAAAAAAATCAGCCGGGCGTGGTAGCACGCGCCTGTAGTTCCAGCTACTCAGAAGGCTGAGGCGGAAGAATCACCGGAGCCCAGCAGGTCGAGGCTGCGGTGGCCGGGAGCGGCCACTGCACTCCAGTCTGGACGATGGAGTGAGACTCCAACTCAAAAAAAAGAAAAATATTATTTAGCCTTAAAAAAGAATGAGATCTTGCCATTTGCCACAACATGGATAAGCCTGGAGGACATTATACTAAGTGAAATAAGCCAGGCAGAGAAAGAAAAATAATGCACGGTCCCACTTATGTGTGGAATCTACCTTTTAAAAATCCCCCAAATTTAAATATACAGAGATAGAGAACAAAACAATGGTTACAGGGACAGGGTAGGGGATGGAGAAGGAAATGGCGAGATGTAGGCTAATGAATACAAAGTAGCAGATATGTAGGATGAGCAAGTCTACAGATCTAATAATGTACAACATGAGGACTGTAGGTAATAAAACTGTACAGTGCTTGGGACTCATACTAAATGAGTCAATTTTAGCTGCTCTCGTAACAAAAACAAAAAAATGGGTAACTGTGAGATGATGGATGTGTTCATTTGCTTCGCTATAGTCAACTTATTACTATCTATATTTATCCCACATCACATTGTATACCTTAAATACAATAAAATTTATTTTTTAAAAATCACATATTTTACCTCATTAACAGAGGAAAAAGACATTATCATTCAGTAATGCAGAAAAAGCATTTAATTAAATTAAGCATTTATGATAAATGGTATAACCTCTACAAACTTAGAAGGAAACTTCTGCCATCTGATAACGGGTATCTACAAAGAGCCTACAGCTGGCATGCTATTTAATGGTGAAATATTGTGCACATTTGGAATGAGACCAGGAAGTCTATTTTAACTGCTTCTATTCAACATTGTACCGGAGGATCTAACCAGTGTGTTATTAAACTTGAATTTTGCCAATCTGATAAGTGAGAAATGATATCTTAGTGTAACTTTAATTTGCATCTCTTTTATTACCAGTGAGGTTGAGTATCTTTTCATAAGCTTAAGGATCATTTGCATTTCTTTTTCTTGAAATGTGTGTTCATTTCTCTTTCCCGTTTTTTCTATGAGGCTAGGTGGTCTTTTAGTTTTCGACTAAAAAAACCGTAAAGGAAATTAAACCTTTAACTGTGATACAAATTGCAAATATCTATTTCCAATTTGCTGTGTCTTTTAACTTGGCTTAGGGTGTATTTTGGCATGGAGCTTTCTTTTTCAATTTTATGTGGTCAAATTTAGTAATATTTTCCCTTCTTAATTCTGGATTTTGAGTCCTAGTTTGGAAGATTTTTTGCACTCCCGAGTTACAAAAGAATTTACCAGTTCATGTGCCCTCAGACTCCTCGCAGCCGGCAATGGAGGCGAGACCCTCCAATAACAGAGGCGGTAGCGACGCCTGCGGTCACTGGGTTTCAGTCTCTCGACTCTCTCCAGCCCACTTACTCCCTGCACAGAGCTGTAGCTTTCACCTGCTCCTTCTAGCTACCATGGCAACTTCATCTGAAGAAGTTTTGTTGATTGTTAAGAAGGTGCATCAAAAGAAGCAGGATGGAGCTCTATACCTCGTGGCAGAAAGAATTGCTTGGGCACCTGAAGGCAAAGATAGGTTTACAATCAGCCATATTTATGCGGATATTAAATTCATCGTCAAAGTACTCTCCATTTAGGCTGGGTAAGGTGGCTCATGCCTATAATCCTAGCACTTTGGGAGGCCGAGGTGAGAGGATTGTCTGAGGCCACAGGTGAGACCAGCCCAGGCAACTGGCGAGACCTCATCTCTACAATAAATCAAAAAATTAGCCAGGCATGGTGGCGTGTGCCTGTAGTTCCAGCTACTTGGAAGGCTGAGGTGGAAGGATCTCCTGAGCCCAGCAGGTCGAGACTGCGGTGGCCGTGAGTGTGCCACTACACTCCAGCCTCGGTGACAGAGTGAGATTTCAACTCAAAAAACAAAAAACCCCACAAATACTCTCCATTTGAAGCAACACACCTATCATGATGCTTTTTCCTCTGCTCAAAACAGTTTTTGGACTCGTCGATTTTGATGCCTTTGAATGCTTCTGCCATTTTTTTGTCTCACCTCTTCCATATCGGCAAAACATTTTCCTTTCAGGACTTTTTTCATCCAGAGAAACAAAAACAAGTTGCTCAAGGTATGATCGGGCCAGAAAATCAGTCCAGAAGGAAAAACTAAAATTCAGCTTCAGCTGGTCCTGCAGGCAGGGTACACATTCCATTGAAAGCACAGTAGTGAAAGAGCGAGAGGCAGTAAAGGACCTTCTTCAGCATCTGCTGCCCAAATTCAAGAGAAAAGTAAATAAAGAACTGGAGGAGAAAAGTAGAATGCTGCAAGAAGCCGGGCTCGGTGGCTCAGCCTGTAATCCCGCACCTTTGGAAGGCTGAGGTGAGTGGATTGCCCGAGCCCGCGGGTTCGAGACCTGCCTGGGCAGGCGAGACCTCATCTCTACAATAAATAAAAAAAATTAGCTGGGTGTGGTAGCGCGCTCCTGTAGTTCCTGCTACTTGGAAGGCTGAGGCGGAAGGATCGCCAGAGCCCAGCAGGTCGAGGCTGCGGTGGCCAGTCTGGGCGACAGAGTGAGACTCCAACTCAAAAAAAAAAAGAATGCTGCAAGAAGATCCTGTTTTGTTTCAGCTTAATAAAGACCTTGTTGTGAGTCAAATGATCAGTGCTGAGGAATTCTGGGCCAATCGTTTAAACGTGAATACAGCAGTTAGTTCTTCCACATCCAGTCATAAGCAGGATGTTGGCATTTCTGCAGCATTTCTGGCTGATGTCTGGTCTCAAACTGATGGTTGTAATGGTCTGAGATATAATTTAACTTCTGATATCATTGAGTCCATATTTAGGACGTATCCAGCAGTAAAAATGAAATATGCAGAAAATGTTCCCCATAACATGACAGAAAAGGAAGTCTGGGCACATTTTTCCATTATTTTCACAGGGACCCGCTGAATACAGGCTCAAAGGATCTCTTTGCAGAATGTGTCAAAATAGATGAAAAAGGGTTAAAAAACATTTTTTTCATTGGGAGTAAAAAACCCACTACTAGATTTGACAGCTTTGGAAAATAAACCATTAGACGACAGCTATGGCATTTCTTCTGTGCCATCTACTTCCAATTCTAAATCCATAAAGGAGAATAGTTAATGCTGCCATTATCAACAGGTTTTTTGTTTTTTTGTTTTTGTTTTTGTTTTTGTTTTTTTGAGTTGGAGTCTCGCTCTGTCTCCCAGACTGGAGTGCAGTGGCCACTCCCAGCCACCGCAGCCTCGACCTGCTGGGCTCCGGCGATCCTTCCGCCTCAGCCTTCCAAGTAGCTGGAACTACAGGCGCGCGCTACCACGCCCGGCTGATTTTTGACTTACTGTAGAGATGAGGTCTCGCCAAGTTGCCTAGGTCGAACCCGCGGGCTCAGGCAATCCATTCACCTCAGCCTCCCAAAGGCGCGGGATTACAGGCTGAGCCACCGAGCCCAACCCATCAACAGGTTTAACCATCACAGTGCTGTGGTCCTGGCAGCAGGACCCAGGAACAAGAAGCACAAAATGAACAGAATAGCGAATCCAGCAGCATAGAAAGAAATTCCAGAGATGCAGACTGCTTTCAACCAGCAGTGGAAAGGGAGAAATTGCAAGAGTCCATTGAATATGAAGACTTGGGAAAAAAATAATTCGTAAAAACGATTGCAGTAAACCTCAAGAAATCAGATAGGTATTATCGTGGTCCGACTCCAATCCAGCCACTGCAATATGCAATGAGTCAGGACTTTTTTATATTTATTTTTTTTTTGAGTCAGAAGTCTTACTGTCACCCAGACTGGAATGCAGTGTCAAGCTAACGGCCACCGCAGCCTTGACCTGCTGGGCTCAGATGATCCTTCCACCTCAGCTTTCCAAGTAGCTGGAATTACAGGCGAGTGACACCACACCCAGCTAATTTTTTGATTTTATTGTAGAGATGACATCTCACCAAGCTGGTCTCAAACCCCTGGGCTCAGGCAATCCTCTCACCTCCGCCTCCCAAAGTGCTGGAATTACAGGCGTGAGCCACCGCACCCAGGGAGTCAGAACATTATTAATTATTTCCAAAGTATTAGACAAGAAATGGATGCTGATACACCCACCTTAACTCAGGTTCTCTCAAGTAGTGCTGTCACCTGGGGGGAGGGCTGTTATGCAGGGAGGAACACAGCAAGCCATAAACCAGATGGTGCCAACTGATATTCAGTCTGAGTTGAAACACTTGTATGTAGAACTTCTATGGCATTTCTGGTCCTGCTTTGCCCTTAATACACCATTCCTAGAAGAAAAGGTAGTGAAAATGAAAAGTAATTTGGAACGATGCCAAGTTACAAAGCTCTGCCCATTCCAAGAAAAAATTCAAAGACAGTAAGTACTTAAGCACAAATTTGGTAAGTCACATAGAAGACATGCTCCAGACAGCCTACAACGAGCTCCACACTTGGCAGTCACAGCACCTGATGAAGAAAACATGAGGAGGCCATGGCACTCCCAGTTTCTGTGAGATTGAGAGAACTGTGACCTGCAGCAACTCTGAAACCTGACCTGACAAACAGATGACCCATAGGAGTGATGAGAAACATCTGCACCATGCTGACTCCAGAGCTGATGCTGTTGTATTTGCACATGAGAACTGAAAGGAAGGGACTATGATTTCAACTAAGTGCTGAGGAGGTAAATTAAGGCAGGACCAAAATGAGCTAAGTTGCAAATATACATATGTACATATGTACATATATATATTTTGAAAGACTGTTTACTGCAATTACTCAATAACTGCTTTTGAATCACATTAAACTGCTTTCAGAAATTAAAAAAAAAAAAAAAAAACACAAAAAAAATCCCAGCACTTTGGGAGACCGAGGAGAGTGGACTGCCTGAGCCCGCCAGTTTGAGACCAGCCTGGGCAATTTGGTAAACCTCGTCTTTACAATTAAACCCCAAATTAGCTGGGCACAGTGCGTACCTGTAGTTCCAGCTACTTGGAAGACTGAGGTGGAAGGATCGCTGGAGCCCAGCAGGTCAAGGCTGCAGTGGCCATGAGCGTGTTATGGCACTTCAGCCTGGGTGACGGAGTGACACTCCAACTAAATAAAAAAAGGAGGGTGCATTTATGAAATCTGAGGTTTTAGGGTTGGTTGTGTTTTGTTGTTGTTGTTTTCCTGTGTAAATTTTTTTCCTGACTTTATGGCACAGGGTAGACCTTGAGTATTTCTCCTCCATCCTTCATCCTCCACCCTCCACTTGGATTCTCAAATGTTAGTGTATTTTAGTCGAACCTTACATCAGCAAGCTAAAGAGAGTACTTTAAAATAAAGCAGAGGGGCCGGGCTTGGTGGCTCAGCCTGTAATCCCAGCGCTTTGGGAGGCCGAGGTGAGTAGATTGCCTGAGCCTTTGGGTTCAAGACCCATCCAGGCAACTTGGCGAGACCTCGTCTCTACAATAAATCAAAAATTAGCCGGGCATGGTAACACACGCCTGTAATTCTGGCTACTCAGAAGGCCGAGGCGGAAGGATCGCCGGAGCCCAGCAGGTCAAGGCTGCGGTGGGCG
>NW_007253392.1:20579-39511 GCF_000164805.1 Carlito syrichta
GATAAACTGATATTCTTTCATATTAAAATGCTCTTAACCGTGCACAGTGGCTCACTTCTGTAATCCCAGCACTTGGGAGGCCAAGGCGGGAGAATCGCTTGAGCCCAGGAGTTCTAGACCAGCCTAGGCAACATAGCGAGAAATTGTCTCTAGAAACAAAAAAAATCAAAAAATTACACCTGTAGTCCCAGCTACTCGGGAGGCTGAAATGGAAGGATCACCTGAGCCCAGGAGGTCAAGGCTATGGTGAGCCATGATCGTGCCACTGCACTCCAGCCTGGGTGACAGAACGAGACATCGACTCGATAACTAAAGAAAGAAAGAAAACTAAAACTAATAAAAATGCGTTCTTGTGGAAAAACCCAAATGCCCATCAATGGATGAATGGGTAAACAAATATATAGCCAAACAATGGAATATTATTTGGCCTTAAAGAGGAAGGCACTAGCCGGGCTCGGTGGCTCAGCCTGTAATCCCGCGCCTTTGGGAGGCTGAGGTGAGTGGATTGCCTGAGTCCGCGGGTTCGAGACCCGCCTGGGCAGCGAGACCTCATCTCTACAATAAATCAAAAACTCAGCCAGGCGTGGTAGCGCATGCCTGTAGTTCCGGCTACTCGGAAGGCTGAGGCGGAAGGATCGCCGGAGCCCAGCAGGTCGAGGCTGCGGTGTCCAGGACAGAGTCTGAGCGACAGAGTGAGCTACCAACTCAATAAATAAATAAATAAATGACTTATTGAGGCTGTATAATTTTTTTAAAAAAGCAAACTTTATCACAATTGCAAAGATGTAGAATCAACCTAAATGCCCATCAACTGATTAGTGAATAATGAAAATGTGGTATACATACACTACGGAATACAATTCAGCCATCAAAAAGCATGAAATCACATCTTTTGCAGCAACTTGGATGGAATTGGAGAACATCATCCTAAGTAAACTAACACAGAAACAGAAAACCAAACACCGCATGTTCTCCCTTATAAGTGGGAGCTAGACTAAGAATCTGCAAGGCGTAGAGAATGGTATAATGGACACTGGAGACTTAGAAGACGGGTAGGGGTGGAGGGATGAAGAATCACATATTGGGTACAATGTGCACAGGTGAGGGTGGTGGGTACACCCAAAGCCCAGACTTCTTTGCTACTACACAATGCAATCATGTCACCAAAAACTATTTGTACTCCCTAAAACTACTGAAATAAAGACAAAAAGATAAGAGGGAAAAAAACCTTTATTTTATTTTGTCAAGTGGAAGTATAGGAGAATGCTTTATTATTTCAGTAGATGAATTTCTCAAAGGAGCAGTAGAATGTACATACCATTTAAAAAGTGATAAATTTCGCTGGGCTCAGTGGCTCAACCTGTAATCTCGCGCCTTTGGGAGGCTGAGGTGAGTGGATTGCCTGAGCCCGCGGGTTTGAGACCCGCCTGGGCAGGCGAGACCTCATCTCTACAATAAATTAGAAAAATCAGCCGGGCGTGGTAGCGCGCGCCTGTAATTCCGGCTACTTGGAAGGCTGAGGCGGAAGGATCGCCGGAGCCCAGCAGGCCGAGGCTGTGGTGGCCTGGAGCGGCCACTGCACTCCAGTCTGGTTGACAGAGTGAGACTCCAACTCAAAAAAAGTGATAAATTTGACTACATCGATGTTTGAAAGTTTGGTATCACAAAAGACACCAAGGATGTGGAAATATATTTGACACATATGATATATAAATATCCTAAAAAAGTCAAGAACTCTTACTTATCAAAATGAAAACGACAGAAGACAATCCAGTAAATAGGAACATGATCAGAGTAAAAGAAGAGGAAGCCCTAATGAGCAATAAACAGGAAAAGATCATCAACTTTACCAGCAATCACTGAATTGCACATTAAAAGCAACTATTCCTGTCGTTTCACCCAGCAGGTCTGCAAAAAATCAAAACTCTGAAAATAGTAAAAATCAATGAGGATGCATATTGATGGTGGGGATGAAAATTGGTACAAGCATTTTAAGATCAATTTGACAATATCCAGCAAAGTTGATTACATGACCTAGCAATTCCACTTCTAGGTCTATTCCCCAGTTAGCCTATAGCACAGGCCACAAGATAGATACAAAAATGTTCCACGCAGCAATTTTTGGTTTTTTTTCTGAGTTGGAGTTTCACTCTGTCACCCAGGCTGGAGTGCAGTGGCACAATAGAGGCTCACCGCAGCCTCAACTTCCTGGGCTCAGGTGCCCCGTCTGCCTCAGCCTCCCCAGTAGCTGGGACTACAGGCGCATCCCACCACGCCTGGCTAATATTTTGATTTATTGTAGAGACGACGTCTCGCCAATTTGTTGAGGCTGGTCTTGAACCAGAGGGCTCAGGCAATCCACTCGCCTCGGCCTCCCAAAGTGCTGGGATTATAGGCTGAGCCGAGTCCGGTCCATTTTAAAAAATAGACTATTTTTCAGAAGTTTCTGAAAAATTGAGAAGGTAATATAGAGAAAGCCCATATACTCCTCACCTAGTTTCTCCTATTATTAACATCCTACATTTGTTACAATTCATGAACAAATACTGACATGTTATTATTAATTAAAAATACATACTTCAGATCTCCTTAGTTTTTACCTAATGTTCTTTTTCCATTCCAGGATCTCATTCAGGATACCATATACGAGGGAGGTCCAAAAAAAAAAAAAACCCCCGGAATTATCTTTTGGAGGGTGAGCCTCTTGTAGTACAATCGGAATTTTTTTCCTCTGGATCAAATGATCAACCAAAGTTTTTATCTGGAAGTTTGGAGAATGCTGTGTCAAAATTTGCAGAGGAAATATCCCAAGTTGTGGCAAACAAGTGACTGGTTCTTCTACTATGACAATGCACCTCCCCACACTGTGCTGAGTATTCAGCAGTTTTTGACCAAAGATGGCATGACCTCCATACCCCACCCTCCCTATTCACCCAATTTCGCTTCAAACAACTTTTGTTTTGTTTCGCCAAATGAAAAAAGTCCTCAAAGGGAAACGTTTTGCCCATGTGGAAGAGGAGGAACAAAAAATGGCAGCAGCAATAAAAGGCATCAAAATTGACGAATTCAAGCCGGGCTCGGTGGCTCAGCCTGTAATCCCACGCGTTGAGAGGCCGAGGTGAGTGAATTGCCTGAGCCCGCGGGTTCGAGACCCACCTGGGCAACTTGGCGAGACCTCATCTCTACAATAAATCAAAAAATCAGCTGGGCGTGGTAGCGCGCGCCTGTAGTTCCAGCTACTTGGAAGGCTGAGGCGGAAGGATCGCCGGAACCCAGCAGGTCGAGGCTGTGGTGGCCGGGAGCGGCCACTGCACTCCAGTCTGGGCGACCCAGTGAGACTCCAACTCAAAAGAAATAAAATTTAAAAAAAATTGACGAATTCAAAAACTGTTTTGAGCAGTGAAAAAAGCATCTCAATAGGTGTATTGCATTAAATGGAGAGTACTTTGAAGGTGACTTAAGCTTAAAAATGGCCGGGCTCAGTGGCTCAGCCTGTAATCCCAGCACTTTGGGAGGCCGAGGGGAATGGATTGCCTAAACCCGCAGGTTCGAGACCCACCTGGGCAACTTGGTGAGACGTCGTCTCTACAATAAACCCCAAAAAAAAAAAATTTAGCTGGGCGTGGTAGCACACACCTGTAGTTCTGGCTACTTGGAAGGCTGAGGTGGAAAGATCCCCGAAGCCCAGCAGGTCAAGGTTGTGGTGGCCGGGAGCGTGCCACTGCACTCCAGTCTGGGCAACAGTGAGACTCCAACTCAAAATTAAAAAAAAAACTTAAACATATAATAATAAATACGTAATTTTTTATAAATAAATTCCGGGTTTTTTTGGGTCCGCCCTTGTACATGACATGTAGTCATCATGTCTACCTTAGATTCCTCTTGGCTGTGACAGTTTCTCAGACTTTTCTTGTTTTTGATGACCTAGACATCAAAACAAGTTTTGAGGAGCCCTGGTCAGGTATATTGCAGAATGCCCCTCTACTGAAATTTGTCTGATGTTTTTCCTCATGATTAGACAGAGTTTATGTATTTGGGGGAGGATGATCATAGAGGTACATTTCATCATATCAAGGGCACATGTTATCAATATGATTTATCATTGTTGATGTTGACTTTGATCACCTGTCAGGTTTCTTCACTGTAAAGCTACTCTTTTTTTCTTCTTTGCATGTTGTACTATTTGGAAGGAAGTCACTATGCACAGCCCACACATAAGGAGTGGGGAGTTATGCTCTACTTCCTTGAGGGTGGAATATCTACATAAATTAAATGGAATAATGCACATGAGATTTGTCTTGTGTGTCCCATTTATTTATTTATTCACTCAATCATTTACTTATATCAGTATGGACTCAGATATTTATTTGGGGTTAAGAATATGTTTTGCTCAGTCTGTAATCCCAGCACTTTGGGAGGCCGAGGCGAGTGGATGGCCTAAGCCCGTGGGTTCGAGAGCAGCCCTGGCAACTTGGTAAGACTCCTCTCTACAATCAAAAATTAGCCAGGTATGGTAGCACACGCCTGTAGTTCCAGCTACTTGGAAGGCTGAGGCAGAAGGATCGCCAGAGCCCAGCAGGTCGATGCTGGGTTGACTGTGAACATGCCACTGCACTCTAGGCTGGGCGACAGAGTGAGACTCCAATTCAAAAAAAAAAGAATATGTTTTAATATCTGACAGAGCTAGCTCCCATTATTGTCTACTTTTTTCAGGTGTTTCTATTCTTGGTTGCTTGTTCTTCCTAAAGTACAAACTCCAGGAAACAAAAATCGGACATTTTAATTGGGATTGTATTACATGTATATAGTGACTTAAAATTAATTGACATCTTGTTTAATGTTAGGTTTGCCCAATCCAAAATATATTATGTCTATCCATCGTTTCAAGTCTACTTTTGGTCTTTTAAAAGAACGTTGTCATTTTCCTCATATAAATTTTGAGCCTTTCTCATTAAGTTTGTCTAGCGTTGTCATTTATTTATTTATTTGTAATCCCGCGCCTTTGGGAGGCTGAGGTGAGTGGATTGCCTGAGCCCACGGGTTCGAGACCCATCTGGGCAACTTGGCGAGACCTCATCTCTACAATAAATCAAAAAATCAGCCAGGCGTGGTAGCGCGCGCCTGTAGTTCCAGCTACTTGGAAGGCTGAGGCAGAAGGATCGCGGAGCCCAGCAGGCGAGGCTGCGGTGGCCGGGAGCGGTCACTGCACTCCAGTCTGGGCGACAGAGTGAGACTCCTACTCAAAAAAATAAAAAATAAAAGTATAATTTCTGGTTGGCTCGGTGGCTCAGCCTGTAATCCCAGCACTTAGGGAGGCCGAGGCGAGTGGATGGACTGAGTCCGCGGGTTCGAGACCCACCCCGGCAACTTGGAGAGACTTCGTCTCTACTATAAAAATTTTTTTAAAAATTGGCCGGGCTCGGTGGCTCAGCCTGTAATCCCGCGCTTTGAGAGGCCGAGGTGAGTGAATTGCCTGAGCCCGCGGGTTCGAGACCCACCTGGGCAACTTGGTGAGACCTCATCTCTACAATAAATCAAAAAATTAGCCGGGCGTGGTAGCATGCGCCTGTAGTTCCAGCTACTTGGAAGGCTGAGGCGGAAGGATCGCCGGAGCCCAGCGGGTCGAGACTGCGGTGACTGGGAGCGGCCATTGCACTCCAGTCTGGGTGACAAAGTGAGACTCCAACTCAAAAAAAAAAAAAAGTAATTTCTGTCATATCAATGGAGTGTTATATGTGTGTTCAATTTTCCCATTGGACCAGAAGTCCTGATCGATTATTTTTCTTTGCCTTTTTAAAATTGATTTTTTAAATTGTGGTAAAATATGCATAATATGATATTTATAATTGTAAACATTTGTAAGTGTATAATTCAAAGACATCACATACATTAACAATGTTGTGTACCTATCACCACTATCTATACCCAAAACTTTCTAATCCTCCTGAACATTAACTCTGTACCCATTTGTTATGATATAGAAAGAAAACCAAAGTGCTTTTTCTAGTCATACAACCCACACTTCTAACACCAGATGGGTGGAGGGTTTTCCCCACACGCCACAAGCAATTCTGCAGTGGACACCAGCTGAGTGTCCTCTTATTCAATTAGATTCAATTAGATCCCACAGGTTGAGGGCTCAGTCCCACAAGACTCTCCCCCACTCGAGATGCCAGTCACAAGACCGGGCCTCTAGAACTTCTGATCCATCAACTATAAATAGGGGCTCCCGGGACCCCTCTCTGGTCAATTAATTTGCTAGAATGGTTCCCAAAACTCAAGGAAACTTTTTTTTTTGAGTTGAAGTCTCACTCTGTCACCCAGGCTGGAGTGCAGTGGCACACTCACGGCCACCCCAGCGTTGACCTGCTGGGTTCTAGTGATCCTTTCACCTCAGCCTTCAAAGTAGTGAGAACTACAGGTGCACTACCATGCCCCGATAATTTTTGATTGATTGTAGAGACAAGGTCTCACCAAGTTGCCCGGGCTGAACTCGAACCTGTGAGCTCAGGCAATCCACTCACCTCAGCCTCTCAAAGTGCTGGGATTACAGGCTGAGCCACTGAGCACAGCACTCAAGGAAACATTTTACTTACATTTGTCCATTTATTATAAAGAATATTGTTACCAAACACATGGATTCAGGCGAGGTCCTAGGTTCTGTTGCTTGTGCACAGAAAGCCAATCCCTGAGTCAACAAGTCTTGCTAGGGAAAAAGGCTTCTTATTTAGGTGATATCAGCCAAGGAGAACAGGAGGTTGTCTCAAATTCATCTTCCTGACTCTGAAGTCAGGGGGGCAGGAATGCAGTGCGGTCAGGAATGTAAAAATAGGAACTAGAAAGAGGTAAGGAAGTGGAGTTGGCAAACAGGTGGGGTCTGGCAAATCACTGTCTTGATGGGGTGGTCTGGTGAATTTCAGTTTCTCCATACTATAGGCCTGAGGGTTGGTTTCCTGAGAAAGGAAGTCAGACAAGACCAATGTAAATTTCAAGCTTTAAGACTAGGAGGGTCAATTACTATATTTATTTGAAAAGAAACTGTAACCATTAGTTCTATGGGAAAGTTGGGCTGGTTTCAATATAAAGAAAGATATAGATAGACAGAAAAATAGAAGAGATGTATTGGATAAGACATGTGGGAAGAGATATGGAGCTTTCATGCCTTCACCCAGTGTACCATCCTCCAGGAACCTCCATGTGTTCAGCTATCTAGAAGCTCCCAGAACCCTGTTCGGTGAGTTCTTATGGAGATTTCTATCTGTAGGCATGACTGATTAAACTGATGGCTACTGGTGATCAACTTAACCTTGAGGGAGAACTCTCTCCTCTTTACAGAGGTTGGGGGGAAAGGGCTGAAAGTCCCAACCCTCTAATCCTGCCTTCGTCTTTCTGGTTACCAACCCCCATTTTTTTTTTGAGGTGGAGTCTCACTCCATCACCCAGACTGGAGTGCAGTGGCCGCTCCCGGCCACCGCAGCCTTGACCTGCTGGGCTCCAGCGATCCTTCCGCCTCAGCCTTCCAAGAAGCTGGAATTATATGCACGTGCTACCATGTCCGGCTAATTTTTTTGATTTATTGTAGAGATGAGGTCTTGCCAAGTTGCCCAGGTGGGTCTCGAACCCTCAGGCTCAGGCAATTCACTCGCCTCAGCCTCCCAAAGTGCTGGGATTACAGGCTGAGCCACCAAGCCCGGCCTACCAACCCCCATTATGAAGCTATGCAGTGTCCAGCCACTAATCATCTCATTATCATACAAAAGCCTCACATTACTCCAGAGATTCCAAGGGTTTTAGGAGTTGTAGGCCAGGAAAGGACCTGGACTACAAAGACAAAATATGTGTTTCACAATATCACACCATTAAACAATAACTCCCCTTTCCCCTTCTTCCAGCTCCTGGTAACCTCTATTCTGCTTTCTTCTCTGTGAATTTGTCTATTCTAGATACCTCACATAAATGGAGTCATACAATATTTGTCCTTCTGTTTCTGGCTATTTAAGCATAATATTTTCAAAGTCCATCCATGTTGTAGCATATATCAAAATATTATTCCTTTTTATGGCTGAATAGTATTTCCTGAATGCACTTTTATTATAAAATATATTTAGCATTCTTTTGCTTGACTGAATAACAGTTCTACCTTCATTTAAATCTTTACCTGAACTTTTCATTTTTAAATTAAATTTTATTTTATTATAAAAATGTGGGGTACAAGTGAGGATTAACTACATAAAGCAGGGTGTGAGCAGGTGAAGTTTGGGCTTCTAACTGTGGCAGAGTTTTTTAGAGAGAGAGACAGGACACTGAGGCTTCTTTGCCAGGAAGCAGTGTTTATTCGTACTGGCACCAGCTCAGAGGATTCACATCCAAAAGCTGAGCCCAGAGCACAATGGGGCATTGCCTTATATACTTTGTTTTCTTTCTTTATATTTCAGTCTCTTTGTCCCCCTTATAAAGCAACATATTGGCAATATACATTTTGATTGGGTATTTCATAACTCAAGGTTGCAGCAGGGTTACACATGCACACTATGACCCATGCCACATTTCTTTCTAACATTTTTTTTTTCTATTCTGGGAATGCTGGAGTCCAGCTCCAGCGGGTGTGGATTTCCTGAAGGAGGCACGGCATCTGCGCAGGAGAGAAAACTTGGACACTGACTCTGCCAAATTGACAAATGCCAATTTATTGTCTTTTTCAACTCCTTTTACATCCTAGATTTTGACTTGAGACGAAAACATGTTTTTCGTTTTCAAGGCAATTAGTTTCAATTTAATGGACCGGACAGGCAATGTATCTTTGTTCATCCTGTTTTGATCTGAAAAGATTATCATCCTAAACATTAACTATAAATCTTATAAACTCCTAACATTTTCTAATGATTACCATTTCTCAATGTCCATACAAAACTTACTTATTCCTATAACTATTACATTATAAATCACTACCAAGTTCTAAGCACTATAACTGTCACATAGATTAACAAGTCACACCTGTGACCTTCACACAGCAATTTGCAACTAGCGGGGTAAAACAACATTTTCAAGGTTTCTTAGCCACAAGTTGGCCTGACTAGTTTTCCACAATGTGACACCTGGTATTTACAAACTGCTTCAGTCAATTATCCCCTGTTAGGGAGACTGGGCTTTATGTTTGTAAAACAAAGGGTCTCCAGGGCTCAAGTCATCGCAGTTACAATCCCTAACCAGAATGACAAGCCTCCTTAACAAAGGGAAGTAAAGGCAAGGGTGCTCTAATATTTATGTGATTGTTAATTTTTTAAGCATAATACACCACATGTAGAAATTAAGAAATTAAGTAAATATAATTTTTGCATTGGTACTCTTCCTAAAAATACAAACTGTAGCTTCTCAAATTTCTTCAATTAATCACCAATCAGAAGAAATAAAATCTTACAAGTAATTATCTACCCACTCATGATATTTTAAATCTCTATTGATAATTTCCTGGCAAGGCCAGTGAGTTCCCTGACAAACATTAAATCGAGCACTTTCTGATTTTTTACAATTTTCCCAACTACAATGTTTAATCAAGTGATTGCATGGTTTACTACCAGGAGGCTGGGGACGTGGAAACCTAGGGAGGGATTCAAATGAAGGGAAGGTAATTTTTCATGAATTCCTCTCTTGCCTTTTTGCAAGGGGTAGTGGAGGCGTGAGTGGAATTTTGCTTTCCATCCTCAGACTGTACAGAACTTTTTGGCTGCACTAATAACAAAAGTAGAAGCAGCAAGGGTCTCAGCTACCCAGGTTTGCTTTGCGACCCGGAGTCTTCAGCTCCCTGGACTTTGTCAGTAGGCAGGCCTCCATGGCTGGCTCCCAACATGGGAAGGTCCTTAGTTCTTTGTTTTGGAAGGATCCTACCTCATAACTGATCCTCACTCCCCCAGTATAGGACCAGGTATCCTTTGTGTTGTTACATGCCCCCTACCCTCCTCCCTCCCTCTTCTAACAGTGCCATGCCAACTTTTCTCTTTTTTACTAATGTTGTCTAACATGGTTGATTCTCAGTCTTTTGAATGATTGGGCCAATGTCTTGGTGTAATTAAAGAAGAACTGCAACATAAAATAAGTGAAAGTGTTAGGGTACGGCAGGGTGAGGGTGGAGAGGCGCAGGGAGGCATGCAGCACTGCCAGGGCTGGCAAGCCAGAGGTGCATGCTGACAACCCAGAGATTCGAGTAGATGCAAAGAATTGTGACACACAGAGGTGAGAGAAGACAAGATTTATTTAAGAAAAGTTCACCCCCCACAGACAGGGAGTGGGCCTACACTCTAGGTGAGTGTGGTCTTGGCTTAAATCCTTTCCTTGGAGATATTGCACATGACTGCACGTGACTGCCCGTGACTTCCTTATCGACCACCTGTGGATGTCTTGGAGATCCTGTGACACAGAGACCCATTCATGTCCACCCAGATTATCATAGCCCCTAGAGAAGAGCATGACAAGGATTCTAATTTTCCTGTATCTTCCCAAACGACATTCCTTGGAGCTAATGGAGGGTGTACCTCCCCTTCTCTCCTAGGCATTCCCAGTAGGTAGCTTCGGGGGATCCTTGACTTCCCTGTAGATAGGGCCTGTTCTACTGGAAGATTAAGTCCCTGCCAGCTCTCCCTCTGGGCAGGTCACAACTTGTGTAATCACAAGTTTCATGACTTTTACAGTCCTTGACCAATGCATGATATCTTAGGCCTTGTAAATTCCCTTTTCTTTAGGCAAGCCTGACTGACACTATGAGATACCTGACACCAGAAAATCTGTTCCTAAAAAGACAAAGTTGGCAAAGCTAATTTTACTTAAAGTGTGTATTTCTCCAAAAGCATAACTTCTACTTTCTCATCATTGTATTAAGATATAGGAAGAAGAGTAAAGAAAAATGCATTTCCCACTCTGGACCTGTCCTTTCAGAAAGTTTAAGGATGAGAAAGCAAGAAAAAAGAACTTTTTTGAATTAGGAATTTTAAAATATTTATATTGCATCAGATAATTATGCCTTTTCTGTTTCTTTTTATTTTTAAGCCCAGGAAACCTTATGTTTCTTGTAAGAAAAACTTGAGTGTAGGAAAATGGTCTATTCCTGGTCACAATCCATTAAAATCTTCACATTGGCCGGGCTCGGTGGCTCAGCCTGTAATCCCAGCACTTTGGGGGGCTGAAGCGAGTGGATTGCCTGAGCCCGCGGGTTCGAGACCCACCTGGGTAACTTAGTGAGATCTCATCTCTACAATAAATCAAAAATCAGATGGGCATGGTAGCGTGCACCTGTGGTTCCAGCTACTTGGAAGGCTGAGGCAGAAGGATCATCGGATCCCAGCACGTCGAGGCTGCGGTGGCCAGGCTAGTGTCGCACTCCAGCCTGGGCGACAGAGTGAGACTCCAACTCAAAAAAATAAAATCTTCACATTATAAAACAAAAGGTAGTCAGAAGCATAAAGTAGTTTTTAAAAACAGAACAGAAAGAAATGATTTACAGCATCAAAGATAGAATGACAGGAGTGCCTTGGTTTAATTTGTCCTCAGCAATGACTTTGGTTTGTTTAGCAAATGTATAAATACAATTTTTTAAAAGCATGAGCTATCTCTTCCAAAATATACTGTTTTGTTTTTGGTGGTGATGGGATCTTCACTAGTATGGATGGCTTTGGGTCATGGGCAAGCGGCAAGAATGCTAAAGTTAGGGGAATTAATAAGCACCACAAAATGTCACAAAGTAACATGAGATACATGCAAACCATTTTGGAGTTTCTTTTGTCCTTTATTGTTGCAGAAAGTGGTCTCTCAGTGTACTTAGTGGTGATATTGATTTGTTTGGGGTTTTTGGGAGGAAGTTAGTGGGGGTAGGGACTTGCTGTTTGAAGCTTAGTGAACTCTCATAAAGTCTCTTTTAGATGACCAGATCCACTGTTTTAAATTTATTGTATACCCCAAGATACTGAACAGGCTGCTAGCTTTCAGCAGTTGCCAAGAATTCTAACTGCAAACTCTGGTTTGTAAAAAGAGTTAGATACTTCAAGAAGTATGTCCTGTAAAAAACAAGACCATTTATTGCTTTTCCTTATAAAAAAATACTCGCCAATTGTCAATTTAGAAATGGAGAAACATATAATGAAACACATTATCCATAATTTCCCAGAGATAAGATAGTCATTATTAAATTTTCTTGACATATGTACAAGGTTATTACAGCATTTTTTATAGTAGCAGAAGTTTGGAAACAACCCAACTAATTCGTGACTAATAAACTATGATATATTTACACAATGGATTACTCTCTAGACTAGAAACTCTAAAGACTAGATAAAGACTAGAGTAAGCTTTATGTACTGAAAAATTAATGAGGCTTTGTTATTAAGTGAGAAAAGTAAGGTAAAGAGCAGTGAATGCTACCTTTTCTGGGGAAAAAAAAGGATATATGGGCTTGGCAGCATTTGCTTAAGAAAAGGAAAAGATACATAATAAGTAAAAGTGGTTATCTCACCCGGGCTTGGTGGCTCAGCCTGTAATCCCACGCTTTGGGAGGCCGAGGTGAGTGGATTACCTGAGCCCACTCAGTGGGTTCGAGACCCGCCTGGGCAACTTGACGAGACCTCATCTCTACAATAAATCAAAAAATGAGCCGGGCGTGGTAGCGCATGCCTGTAATTCTGGCTACTTGGAAGGCTGAGGCAGAAGGATCGCCGGAGCCCAGCAGGTCGAGGCTGCGGTGGCCGGGAGCGGCCACTGCACTCCAGTCTGGGCGACAGACTGAGACTCCAACTCAAAAAAAAACAAAATTCATTATAAAGGACAAATACTTAAAAGCTTCTGATTGTACTTCTGAAGCAGAAATGTTCCTTTCCTCAATTTGAAGAGTAAATGTGAGACTTACATCAAAGATACATAATAAGTAAAAGTGGTGGAGTTGGGCTCCGGCAATCCTTCTGCCTCAGCCTTCCGAGTAGCCGGAATTACAGGCACGTGCCACCACGCTCAGCTAATTTTTTGATTTATTGTAGAGACAGGTCTCACTAAGTTGCCCAAGCGGGTCTCGAACCCCTGAGCTCAGGCAATTCTCTTGCCTCAGCCCCTCAAAGTGCTGGGATTATAGGCTTGAGCGACTGTGCCCAGCTAGGCATACAATTTTTATAACTAGAGACACAAAACAAAACAACAAAAACCAACCAATCAAATAAACAAAAAACCCTGTCAGGGTTGGTCATTTATTGACTGAGAAGTGGCAAAAAAAATTGACGAAAGAAGTGCTCTTAATTTGAGAGTAAAGTAACCAAAAGAGGGAGGTGAGGGGTGGAACCAAGTCCTAAAGAACTGCTAGGGAAACAAAAGTAAATGGTCGGAAAGGAGGAAGAGAGAGCTCTGAGGAGGGCAGGGGCTAGAGATGGGAAGCAGCAGGAGTAGAAATAAAAGGAAACCCAGAATATCCAGAATCTTCTGCTGTCTACACGGGCCATGCCTTAAAATGAAAATGGGCATTTCGACAAAGACCTGGAAGGACTAAGAAGACCCTAAATTGATGAAAAGTCTGTTTTTCAACATTCTGTGCTTAATAAAACAAAAGCAGAACTGGATCGGATGTGGTGGCTCATGCCTGTAATCCCAGCACTTTGGGAGGCTAAGGTGGGAGGATTGCTTGAGCCCAGGAGGTCAAGGCTGTGGTGAGCCATGATTGTGCCACTGCACTCCAGCCTGGGTGACAGAGTAAGATGCCGACTCAAAAATTGCTATATCAGGGCAGGCGTGGCGGCTCATGCCTATAATTCTAGCACTTTGGGAGGTGGAAGTGAGAGAATTGCCTGAGCCCGCGGGTTCGAGACCCGCCTGGGCAACTTGGCGAGACCTCATCTCTACAATAAATCAGAAAATCAGCCGGGCGTGGTAGCGCATGCCTGTAGTTCCAGCTACCTGGAAGGCTTGAGGCATAAGGATCGCTGGAGCCCAGCAGGTCGAGGTTGCAGTGGCCGGGAGAGGCCACTGCACTCCGGTCTGGGCGACAGAGTGAGACTCCAACTCAAAAAAACCAAAAGCAAAAAAAGAAAGAAAGAAAAGAAAGCAGAACTGGTATAATTTAGTGAGCTTTTTTGAAAGGGTTGGGAAGTTGTGGTAGCTGATCTCAAAACGAATTCTCCAGTTGCAGTGCTTATAAAGTTTTTTTTTTTTTTTTTTTTTGAGTTAGAGTCTCAGGCTGGAGTGCAGTGGCACACTCACCTCCTCAGCCTCGACCTGCTGGGCTCAGGCAATCCTTCCACTTCAGCCTTCCAAGTAGCTGGACTCACAGATACATGCTACCACGTCCAGCTAATTTTTTGATTTACTGTAGAGACTAGGTCTTGTCAGGTTACCCAGGCTGGTCTTGAACCTGTGGGCTCAGGCAATCCTCTCGCCTCCACCTCCCAAAGTGCTGGAATTATAGGCGCGAGCCACCCCAACCGGCTCTAGAGTAACTTCTTAGACAGTATATGATCATAGTAAAATGGACCCGTCACTTCTTTTGCATCAGAGATTAAATATATTATGAAAACAGGTAGCTGTCTGGGATTGGGCCGTTTGTAAGTATTGGAGTGAAGTGGTGGTTCTCAAACCGTGGATCTTCTTAGCATAATGTTTTTGAGGTGAGTTAATGTTGTGTGTCCTAGTCATTTGTTCCTTTTATTGCTGAGTAGAATTGTATGAATGTATGCCCACAGTTCATCCATTTGCTTGTTAATAGGTAAAGAATGTTTCTGGTTTTTGTCTCCTATGCTAAAGCTGCCATGAGTATTTGCGTACAGTTCTTTGTTTAGACATGTTTTCACTTATCCTGGGTAAATATCTAGGAGTGGAATTCCTGGGTTGTATGGTAGGTTATTTTAACTTGAGAAGCAACTGCCAAAACTGTTCTCCAAAGTGGTTGTGCCATTTTCCATTCCCACCAGCAATACATGAGAGTTACAGTTGTGCTGCATCCTTGCCAGCAACTAGAATGATCAGATGTTTACATTTTAGACATTCTAGTGGGGATATAATAGGAGTATCTCACTATGGTTTTAATTTGCATTTCTCCTAAGGCTAATGGTTTTGAGGGTCCTTCATTCTGTGCCTGCTTTTTAAAAATTTGCAAAAGACTAAACTCAAAGACCTTAGCCTGTACCCGTGGAGTTATTTGATTCTAAAAGTCTTAGGATGACAATAGCATAGCCATTTCACATTGGTATAAATCTCTACAATTTACAATGCCCTTGGGGTGGGTACTGTACACATAGTTCCCGACATATGGTAGTTTCAATAAACATTGGCTGGATGATGGCCTAATGAAATGCTTAAAGGCAACAGTCACCATAATAATTAAGGGCAGGAAGGGTTTTTACAAAATGTGATGTATCAGATTTCACTTGGATATTTCAATATCTTTGATTTTATTAGGCAGTGAAGCTCCTAGGGGAAAAATAATTTTCAAGATTATTTTTAATTAATAAAATGTCGAGAATAACGACAGAATTCTCGAAACCAGGAGGCTGAAAAAGATTTCTGTGTAAAGCAGTTATTTAAAAATACAGGGCATGATCTCTCCAGGTCTTAGTTTCTTCATTTACAAAATAGGACAATTAGTAAATCTGAGTCCTCTTTTAGCTTTAGTTAGTGCTCAGTATTTTGAACTGTGCCATGACTATTAGGTGGTACTTTCATATGGCTAGATTACTTAGATGTAATAGCACAATTTTGGAGGAAAAAGAATATCCCTGTCAGTACTGACAAAAATCTTTCCCGCATTTTTTTCCCTCAGATAATTAAGTGAATTGAATCTCTTGATTTTCTAGCTGTGATAGTTAGATACGCATGAATTCTTTTTCTCCTAACATATTATTATGAACATTTTCCAACATACAGAAAAGTTGAAAGGATGTTACAATGAACACTCATATGCCCATCACCAAGATTCCACAATTAACATTTTACTGTACTTGCTTTTATCACATATCTATTCATGTATTTATTGCTTGGTCTATCATATATATATATATATATATATATATATATATATATATATATATATATTTTTTTTTTTTAGTTGGAGTCTCACTCTGTTGCCCAAGCTGGAGTGCAGTGGCACACTCAAAGCCACCGCACCCTCGACCTGCTGGGATCAGGTGATCCTTCCACCTCAGCTTTCCAAGTAGCTGAAACTACAGGCGCACGCTACCACGCCCAGCTAATTTTTTTGATTTATTGTAGAGACAAGGTCTTGCCAAGTTGCCCAAGTTGGTCTCAAACCCCCGAGCTCAGGTAATCCTCTCACCTCAGCATTCCAAAGTGCTGGGATTACAGGCTTGAGCCACTGCGCTCCGCATATAACTTTTTTCAAAGTAAATGACAGATATCAGTACACTTCCTCTTAAATGCTTATACATTCTGTTTTAAGAATGGACTCTTTGGGTATGCGTATGTACTGCTGCTTATACAGGCTTATTTCCTGGAATAAATACCTCTAAATAGCATCCTTTAGGACAATGGATCTCAACCAGGGGTAATCCCCCCACCCACCCCAGGGAAGACATCTGGTAATATCTAGAGACATTTTTGGTTGTCATAACTGGGGTGTGCTACTGGCATCTAGTGGGGAGAGGCCAGGGATGATGCTAAACGTCCTAGGATGCACCGGACAGCCTCCTACAACAAAAAAATGACAGAACTCAAAATGTCAGTAGTGTTGAGATTGAGAAGCCCTGTTTTGAGAAATGGTGAACTTATCTCTAGAATTACCTAGAAACAGTTTGGAGTACAAAGTTCTTTTGACACACTGCAGGAGATTTCAGTCAAGCTAAGAGAAGACGAAGTTTTGAAGAAAAGTTGTTTTTCTTTGAATTGAGCCCAGGTTGGAGTACAGTGGCACAATCACAGCTTACTGCGACCTTGACATCCTGGGCTCAGGTGATCCTTCCACCTCAGCTTCCTGAGTAGCTGGGACTACAGGTGCAGGCCACCACACTCGGCTAATTTTTTTGATTTTGTTTTTTTTTGTAAAAATGAGATCTTGCTCTGTTGCCCAGGTTGGTCTTGAACTCCTGGGCTCAAGCAATCATCCCACCTTGGCCTCCCAAAGATTATAGGTGTGAGCCACCACACTGGGCAAGATTTTTTTTCCCCCAAACTACCCTTGTTCTGCTTGTTAAATTATTTTACTGAAGTATCTTGTCTTCATTATTTCATTTCTTTTTTTTTTGAGTTGGAGTCTCACTCTGTCACCCAGACTGGAGTGCAGTGGCCGCTCCCGGCCACTGCAGCCTCGACCTGCTGGGCTCCGGAGATCCTTCTACCTTAGTTTTCCAAGTAGCTGGAATTACAGGTGCATGCCACCACGCCCGGCTAATTTTTTATTTATTGTAGCGATGAGATCTCGCCAAGTTGCCCAGGTGGGTCTTGAACCCTCAGGCTCAGGCAATCCACTCACCTCAGCCTCCCAAGGTGCGTGATTACAGGCTGAGCCACCGAGCCCAGCTATTTCATTTCTTTCCTTCTTCATTTTTCTCATTTATTTCTAAAATAATCATGCATTTTCTTGCAAAGTGGTCTGAAATCTGCAGATAACAAGGGACAACTCAGCGCTGTCTAGATGACAACTGCCACGCAAAACACCACCTGCAAAATGAGCAAGTCACCTCAGGAGTTACGGAGGCAAGGAACAAGTCATAAAGGAACAGGAGTCTAAAAGAGACATGTGGATTCATCTACAGTATTTCCCTAGTTTTCTAATACATTTCCTTAATTCCAATGACATCTCAGTTTAGGTCATCTGAACAGTTTACTGTGAATTTCTCATCTTTATTTTCTATGACGTGTACACACCTAAGAAGAATTAAAAGAACAAAACAAAACAAAACAAAAAACAGACCAGGCGCAGTGGCTCAAGCCTGTAATCCCAGCACTTTGGGAGGCGAAGGCAAGAAGATTGCCTGAGCTCAGGGGCTGGAGACCAGCCTGAGCAACATGGTGAGACCTGGGCAACTTGGCGAGACCTCATCTCTACAATAAATCAAAGAATTAGCCTCAGGACCCCAGAGGTTGCAAGATATCTAAAGAAGCCAAGTATCTTGGATCTTAAAGAGACCTCCTCCTCTGATGCTTTTTTATTTTTATTTTTTGACTTAGGGTGTTACTCTGTCACCCAGACTAGAGTGCAGTGGCACAATCACGGCTTACCACAGCCTCAGAATCCTGGGTTCAAATGATCCTCCCGCCTCAGCCTCACAAGTAGCTGGGACTACAGGTGCACACCGTCACACCAGGCTAACTTTTAAAATTTTTTGTAGAAGCCGGGCTTGGTGCCTCAGCCTGTAATCCCGCGCCTTTGGGAGGCTGAGGTGAGTGGATTGACTGAACCCGCGGGTTTGAGACCTGCCTGGGCAGCGAGACCTCATCTCTACAATAAATCAAAAATCAGCTGGGCGTGGTGGCACACGCCTGTAGTTCCGGCTACTTGAAAGGCTGAGGCGGAAGGATTGCCAGAGCCCAGCAGGTCGAGGCACTCCAGTCTGGGCGACCAAGTGAGACTCCAACTCAAAAATAATAATAATAATAAAATAAAATAAAATTTTTTGTAGAGATGAGGTCTCGCTATGTTGCCTAGGCTGGTCTCGAACTCCTGGGCTCAAGTGATGCACCTGCCGTGTCCTCCCAAAGTGCTGAGGTTACAGGTGTGAGCCATTGTGCCTGGCCTGAAGCTTTGCCCAGGTTAGTCTCAAACTTGGGCCTCAAGCAATCCTCCCACCTCAGCCTCCAAAAATGCTGGGATTACAGGTGTGAGCCAGCATACTTGACCATCTAAGCATTTTTTTTTTCTTGAGTCAGAGTCTCACTCTGTCACCCAGACTGGAGTGCAATGGCCACTCCTGGCCACCACAGCCTCGACCTGCTGGGCTCCAGTGATCCTTCCACCTCAG
>NW_007253392.1:39664-48218 GCF_000164805.1 Carlito syrichta
GCCCGACTGATTTTGATTTATTGTAGAGATGAGGTCTGTCAAGTTGCCCAGGCAGGTCTTGAACCCGCGGGCTCAGGCAATCCACTCACCTCAGCCTCCCAAAGGCACGGGATTACAGGCTGAGTCACCGAGCCCGGCTGCATTTTTTTTTTAAGTGATAAATTTCAATATATGTCTTTGCCCTTTTGCCAAGTCAGTCATAGTTGAGTTCCTGAGTATGTAACATCTATTGTAAAAAGTTTCTTAATTTTTTTCTTTTTTGAGTCGGAGTCTTACTCCATTGCCCAGGCTGGAGTGCAGTGGCACGCTCACAGTCACCCCAGCGTTGATCTGCTGGGCTCCACCGATCCTTCTGCTTCAGTCTTCCAAGTAGCCAGAACTACAGGCGCACGCTATCATGCCTGGCTAATTTTGTGGTTTATTGTAGAGACGAGGTCTCACCATGTTGGCCAGGCTGATCATGTACTTTTTAAAAACTATGAATGGTAGGGATGAAATCCCACTGTTGGCATTCAAGATAACCTGGAAAATGCTGGAAATTTTGAGAGAGGCAGAATTATTTGAAAAGCATCATTCTTATTTTGTCTCTACCACTTAATGGCTTTGTAATTGCCGGGCAAGTTACTCAACCTCTATGACACTCGGTTTGTTCATCTGCATGAGGGAAAGAGTAATGCTTACTTGGCAAGGCAATTGGGGAAACTGCAGATAATCAATATCCAGTGTCTAGCACATGGTAGCTGTTATCAGAAGACAGGGTTGTAGAGAACTGGAAAGTGGAAGTCTTCAGAACCCTAACAGAGAAGATTTTGCTTTAATGATAATCAAGTAGAGAATTTATTTTCCTGTACGGAGTTTGAGATTCTTTTTCATCAACAAAGAAGTATGAATACATTTGGGGAATGGATTCCACCTCTTTTTGTTTGGGAAGATCTACCTGGAGGAGGTGGCATGTTTGCTGTGCTCTAATTCAGCAAGTTTGGGGTCATTCTGTCTAGACAAAGTGTGATTTTCGGGTTCACTCAACATTACCTTTTCCCTGAAGTGCCAGAGTTTGGATGTGTGGCATCAAAATAAAAGATTGTCCCTGGCTGTCCAGACCAGGCTACCCAGGTTGATTTCAACCTTGCAGATCCAGACTGAATTTTGTCAGCAGCCGCAGTGATTGTACTCTGAGGAAACTGACCCATGTTTAGAAGAAACAGAATCCCAACTTCCTAATTTTTCAGCTTGAGGATATTCTGATTCAGTTGTCAGAGGTTCATGGTTCTAGTTGAGGCATTTGGGGATAGCGTTGTTAGAAACTAGAGAGGAAAGGGTGAAATCAGGAAGGGTGGCGAATTACCTCAATGGTTTGTTCCTTCTGGCTGTGTGTTTCTTCTGGATTTGGGGGCTTCTTTTCCTAGTCTGGAGCCTGACTGCCCATTCTGGGGTCGCCTTTTCTACAAACAGATGCAATTCAATTGATTTCGTTTCCTGCTAATGTATTACAACCACATTTGGCCTTTTTCCTTTCTGAGATTATAACCAGGATACAAAGACAGATCTTGGTATGAGGGTGGGGGGTGGGTAGGGGTGAGGAGAGGAAAGTTTCTCCTTAAGAAGAAAATTTCAATTTATATTAGAATACGAATATGAATTTAGAAGCAAATCTGGACCGGGCTCAGTGGCTCAGCCTGTAATCACAGCACTTTGGGAGGCCAAGGCGAGTAGATTGCCTGAGCCCACGGGTTCGAGACACACCCGGGCAACTTGGTGAGACCTCATCTCTACAATAAATCAAGAATCAGCTGGGTGTGGTGGCACGTGCCTGTAGTTCCATCTACTTGGAAGGCTGAGGCGGAAGGATCGCCAGAGACCAGCAGGTCGAGGCTGCGGTGGCTGGGAGCGTGCCACTGTACTCCAGTCTGGGCGACAGAGTGAGACTCCAACTCAAAACAAAATAAAAAATAAAAATAAAAGCAAATCTGATTTGAAATAGCTATTTATTTAGAATGTCCACAGTCCCTCCACTCCCACCCTAAAGGACGGAAGAGTGAGTTGGAGTGGAGTCAGTGATCTTAACTGATTGGAATGATACCATTAACATCTGCCTTTTCCAAATTTTGGTTGGAATGATACTATCTGCCTTTTGCAAATTTTACAGAAACATCTGACTATGTGAACACATAGCTAGGCTTCCTTTCAGGGCCTTGGAAGCTGTCGTTGCAGTGAGGGAACCTGCAGCTTCAAAGTAAATCTACCTCTGCCTGATTTGAGGAAGCCCATCTGTGAGACATCTGTCACATTCCTCCTGAAAGTGGCCTCTTACATTTCCATGTGTATTTTGCTAATTCTCTCTCAGAGGCCAACTGTATTCTCAAGGCTCCCCACATGAGTTTACAGAGGAAGCCAAACAAACATGTAACATGGATAAATAATCGAAATTTTCAAACCATATTTTTAACCAGGACAATAGCCACTTAGTCTTTCACCTTTTTATTTCTTTTTTTCCGTTCTTCCTTTCTTTTTTTTGAGATAAGGTCTTACCCTGTTGCCCAGGCGGAGTGCCATCCACCTCAGCCTCCCAAGTAGTTGGGAACACAGGCATGCGCCCCCACGGACTGCTCCCTTTTTCTATTTCTTTAGGCTCCCTTTTTCTATTTCTTTTTATTTTTTTATTTTTTTTTGAGTTGGAGTCTCACTCTGTCGCCCAGACTGGAGTGCAGTGGCCGCTCCCGGCCACCGCAGCCTCGACCTGCTGGGCTCCGGTGATCCTTCCACCTCAGCCTTTCGAGTAGCCGGAATTACAGGCACGCGCTACCACGCCCGGCTAATTTTTTTATTTGTTGTAGAGACAACCCTTGCCAGGTTGCCTGCGCTGATCTCGAAATCCTGGGCTCAAGCAATACTCTCGCTTCTTCCTCCCAAAGTGCTGGGATCACAGGCATGAGCCACCGTGCCCGGCCCCTTTTCTATTTAACACTGTACCTAGTTGGAGTGTTGCAGGGAAGGAAGGAGAATAGGGTTAAAAACTTGCTCAAGGAGGCATAAGAGATTGCAGATGCTATGCTAGGACATCACTGCTTCTATAAAAATGCCTGGAGCCTTAAGGGGCTACTCAAGGAGATACCTCTAGCCAAGTGATCCTTGATGATCTCAGGCCCACTTTGTGAATGAATTATATTATCATCCAGAGGTGATTAATACTGAACAAAGCGACAAGCTGGATGTTCATTCTCTACAGAAGATAGATCAAGAAGATTGGGGTTAGGTATAAGAGAAAACAATTTTATTTTGAGGAGAGCATGGGCTATTAAGATAATTTTAGATCAATCTTTCCTGTAGCTCTGAGTGGATCATCAAATTCTCATCTTTCTGAGACAATAGACACAGGTTTATTTCATGTTAGAAGACTAAGCAAAATCACAGCTCGAGATTCCTTCCAGTTGAAATGACACTTGGTATGGGGTTGCCTTGTTTGCAGCAAATTCAATATCCAAGTTTAATTTACAAAAAAGGAAGGAAGGAAAAAGTGTGCAGGGGTGGGGACATGGGAAGTACAATATGAAAGAATTTTTCAAATTTTAGAAAGAACTCCTTACAAGTTTAGTTTACATAACAGGCTGTCTTCTAGTATGTTTGGACTAGGGGTCAGTAAACTACAGCCTGTGGATCAAATCTGGCCTGCTGTCTGTTTTTGTAAATAAAGTTTTATTGGAACACAGCCATGCTGCCCATTTGTTTACATATTGTCTGTGGCTGCTTTTGTGCAACAACGGCAGAGCTGAAGAGTTGCCACAGAGACCATATGGCCTGCAAATCCTAAAACATTTGCTATCTGGTCCCTTTTTAAAAGGCTTGCTGGTTTAGATTATGACTAGATTTTTTAAAAATCCAATTATGTACATAGCGCTTGATATAAGAAGCAGTTTGAGTTTACTCAGTTGCAGGGGCCATCCAGAATTTAATCAGGGGATAAATTTTATAGGCTAAAGACTAAATTTTCACAGTAGTGAAAACCCTAAATAAATAGTTCTTTCATAATATCTGTCCTTTTCTAGTTATAGCATCTAAATAATATAGTGCTGTCATGTACAAAAATCATTTGATGTTGAATTGGATTTTATGGACATAAAACAATGCTAGGATTCTGTGGTCAGTTTTAGAAAGTGCTCAGATATTATACTCAGCATAAATTAAAGAAATGGTTTCCATCAGGACAGTGTTGATATGGTAAACTGCTTTCAACCAGAAGATGATTTGACACTAGACTATACCACCTATCACTTTATTTTATATTTTACTAGCATACCACCTTTAATTTTTGATGTCACTTCATCAGCTTTTTGTTTGTTTGTTTTTTGAGCTGGAGTCTCACTCCATTGCCCAGACTGGAGTGCAGTGGCCGCTCCCGGCCACCGCAGCCCCGACCTGCTGGACTCCAGCGATCCTTCCGCTTCAGCCTTTCAAGTAGCTGGAACTACAGGCGCACGCTACCACGCCCGGCTAATTTTTGATTTATTGTAGAGACAAGGTCTCACCAAGTTGCCCGGGCGGGTCTCGAACCCGCGGGCTCAGGCAATTCACTCACCTCGGCCTCCCAAATTCTGGGATTACAGGCTGAGCCACCGAGCCCGGCCTCATCAGCTTTTTAATCAGCATTGTAATATGCTCCCTGACATCAACCTGAAAGAAATAGTCAAATTATCTTTGGATTATCTCTTTGTTTGTTTTCTTTTTTTTTTTTTGAGTTGGAGTCTCACTCTGTCACCCAGACTGGAGTGCAGTGGCCGCTCCCGGCCCCCGCAGCCTCGCCTGCTGGGCTCCGGCGATCCTTCCGTCTCAGCCTTCCGGGTAGCCGGAACTACAGGCGTGCGCTACCACACCCGGCTGATTATTGATTTATTGTAGAGATGAGGTCTCGCCAAGTTGCCCAGGCGGGTCTCGAACCCGCGGCTCAGGCAATCCACTTACCTCAGCCTCCCAAAGGCACGGGATTACAGGCTGAGCCACTGAACCCGGCTTGTTTGTTTTCTTAATATTCTTTTTGAAAATTTATTTTAGATTCAGGGGGTCCATGTGTAGGTTTGTTACACGGGTATATTGTGTGACGGTGAGGTTTGGCTATCACCCAAATGGTGAAGATGGCATCCAGAAGTAGTTGTTCAACCTTTGCCCTCCTTACTCCCTCCCCTCTTTAGAAGTGCCCAACAGCTGTTGCTCCCATTCCCACAATTTTCTGCATGTGCATTAATTTGCTAAGAATAACAGCCTCCTGCTGCATCCACATTGCTGCAAAGGACATGATTTTGTTCTTTTTTATGGCTGTGTAGTGTTCCATTGTGTATATAAATTTCATTTTCTTTATCCATTCCATTTAAAAAAAAAAAAAATTTAAGCCGGGCTCGGTGGCTCAGCCTGTAATCCCGCGCCTTTGGGAGGCTGAGGTGAGTGGATTGCCTGAGCCCACGGGTTCGAGACCCACCTGGGCAGGCGAGACCTCATCTCTACAATAAATCAAAAAATTAGCCGGGTGTGGTAGCACGCGCCTGTAATTCTGGCTACTCGGAAAGCTGAGGAGGAAGGATCGCCGGAGCCCAGCAGGTCGAGGCTGCGGTGGCCGGGAGCGGCCACTGCACTCCAGCCTGGGCGGCAGAGTGAGACTCCAACTCAAAAAAAAAAAAAAAAAAAATTTAGTCCAGGCTCAGTGGCTCAGCCTGTAATCCCAGCACTTTGGGAGGCTGAGGCGAGAGGACTCTCTGAGTCCATGGGTTTGAGACCCGCCCGGGTAACTTGGCGAGACCTCATCTCTACAATAAATCAGAAACTAGCCGGGCGTGGCACACGCCTGTAGTTCCAGCTACTTGGAAGGCTGAGGCAGAAGGATCGTCGAAGCCCAGCCGGTCGAGTCTGCAATGGCCAGGAGTTGCCACTGCCTGCTAGCCTGGGCGACAGAGTGAGACTCCAACTCAAAAAAAAAAAGCCGGGCTCGGTGGCTCAGCCTATAATCCCGCACCTTGGGAGGCTGAGGAGTGAATTGCCTGAGCCCGCGGGTTCGAGACCTGCCTGGGCAACTTGACAAGACCTCATCTCTACAACAAATCAAAAATTAGCCGGGTGTGGTAGCGCGTGCCTGTAGTTCCAGCTCCTTGGAAAGATCGCCGGAGCCCAGCAGGTCGAGGCTGTGGTGGCCGCGAGCAGCCACTGCACTCCAGTCTGGGTGACAGAGTGAGACTCCAACTCATAAACAAAACAAAACAAAACAAAAAAACAATCACAACCAGGAGCAACCATCCCCCTGGAAAAAAAAACAACTTTTCTCTTAATATTTGACTTACACATTCCTCATTTCATTGATTTCTAGCTGATAAGCAGTAGCAAGCAAGCAAAGGGAGAACAACTTTGAAGAAATTTTATTTGTTCTAACAAATTAAAGATTTGTTCTTGCGTGTGTGTGTGTGTGTGTGTGTGTGTGTGTGTATTTGTGTGTGTGTGAGAGACAGAGAGAGAGGGAGGGAGGTAGGGAGGAATGGGGAAAAAACTATCCTGCCAAGGATAGTCTTTGTTAAAGATAGAGAGAGAGACAGAGAGAGAAAGAACACGATCCTACTGAGGATAGTCTTTGTAAGAGGCGACTGCTCCAGGCCCCCACGGAGCCCACCCTCATGCCACAGGAATGTGGAGGACATGCTGTATCACCCCAGTTGTAAGTCCTTCAGAGAGAGCGCTGTGCTGTCTCCTCTGTTCTTTGTCTCCTCCACCTCCAACACAGCCAGGGCCCCACTGTTATCTACTCTAGATCGCCAAGGACATGGCCTAGACTTTGGGCTCACTCAGATCTTGCTTCCTAAATTGTGGACTCCTAGACAGGTTAGTTTCTGGGTCTCATTTTTTTCATCTGAAAAATAATGGAAACAATGCCTAGTTCCGCTTAAAAGGGATAATGCTGTTGGGAGACAATTCTCCATAGTCTATTGCATATCTGCAGGTTTTGTAAGCAGAGGGCCAGCAACAGAGATTTTGTTCCCAACTAGCTTTTCTTCTTTTTTTTTGAGCTGGAGTTCTCACTCTGTCACCCAGCATGGAGTGCAGTGGCACGCTCATGGCCACCCCAGCGTGGACCCACTGGGCTCCAGTGATCCTTCTGCCTCAACCTTCCAAGTAACTGGAACTACAGGCGCGCGCTACCACGCCCGGCTAGTTTTTGATTTATTGTAGAGATGTGGTCTCGCCAAGTTGCCCGGGCTCGTCTTGAACCCGCGGGCTCAGGCAATCCACTCGCCTCGCCCTCCCACAGTGCTGGGATTACAGGCTGAGCCACCCAGCCGGCCCAGACTACCTTTTCAAGGATGTTTGTATGGCAAACAGCCCCGGAAGATATGTCTCCCTCTAGAGCAGAGGGCAGATTTGTTTCCTGTTCAGTATAATAAAAATAATGCCTCTTACTAGAACAAAGGTCAGACAGACCTACTGCCCATTATAAAAGATCTGGGTTTCTGAGGTTTGGGGTTCCTTTGGAGGCTTCCAGTGGGCTTCACTGCCTTCACTTTTGGGAAGTGGAGCTTGGGAAAGTGACAAATGATGATGCTCTGGCTACTATTATTGTTGTGAATAATGAACTGTCCTTTGTTTCTGGCCCAGGAACCATGTGTCATCTGCCACCATCCATGTAACTATATGAGGCTAACTTGTTAGCTTGCGAGTATAGAGTCCCCCCAGTCTGCCCTGCCCACCTTCTGAAGGTCCATGATTTCAGTCTACAAAACAAATCGATAAGTGTAAGGTCAAAATATATCCCAGCGGGACCTCCAAATGTTAGGTCAGACTCACCAGGGTGGAGTTGTGTGCCACGTGAAAGATGCAAAGAATTGCACAGAAGTTAGATTGGAAAATATAGTGTATTTAAAAAATAAACGAGAGAGAGAGAGGAGATTCACCTCCCCAAGATAGGAGAGGGGGCCAGAGCTTAGGAAAACATGGCGACCCTAACTCAAAGAGCCACATGGTCAGAGCATAGTTTAGGAAAGCAATGGCGACTGCTGTTTGACGTTAAATGCCTTTTAAGCTTTCCTTTTGATGGGGGCAGGTCATTAAGGTGATTGGGGATGGTCGGCTCCACATCATCAGGAAGGGGTAGGTAAGCGCAGGTTCTGATGTCAGGTGATAGACAGCAGGCAGATGGATGGGCCAGTCATTTGACTGCTGCCATGATGATAGAGTCTGTATCAGGAAGGTCACAAAGGGCAGATTAGGTTAACTTGGGTCTTATGGGTGGAGGCAAATACTTGAAATAGAAAAGCTAATTAGTACAAAACAAGCTGAGAGGGGGTTGTAAAACAACCATCAATAGCAACCTCTGAGAAACTGGTTCTGTCCTTGGCTAGTGGATGAGAGGGTAAAGTGAACTGCTAGAGAAACCAGACAACCAGGCAGTGTTAAAATGGCTGGCTCATTGGCTGTATGGATTCCATGATATGTCCTTTCAGTAAGAAACCAATGAACAAGCCGGGCTCGGTGTCTCAGCCTGTAATCCCAGCGCTTTGGGAGGCTGAGGTGAGTGGATTGCCTGAGC
>NW_007253392.1:48420-48886 GCF_000164805.1 Carlito syrichta
AAAAAAAAAAAAAAAAAGAGACCAATTAACAGGAAAAAAGGTGTACAAATTTATTAACATGTATATGAGCACAGGAGTCACACCCAGAGTATGAGGAGCAAAAGAGAGGCCAAATGATTAGAATTTTTATACCATCCTGAGGTTACAAAAAGAATAGGGGCGGCCGGGTGCTGTGGCTCACGCCTATAATCCCAGCACTTTGGGAGGCTGAGGTGAGAGGATTGCCTAAGCCCACGGGTTCAAGATCAGCCTGGGCAACTTGGCGAGACCTCATCTTACAATAAATAAAAAAAACTAGCTCGGTGTGGTGGCGTGTGCCTGTAGTTCCAGCTACTTGGAAGGCTGAGGCAGAGGGATCACCTGAGCCCAGCAGGTAGAGGCTGCGATGGATGGCCAGCTATGAGCGTGCCACTGCACTCCAGCCTGGTGACAGAGTGAGACTTCTACTAAAAAAAAAAAAAAAAAA
>NW_007253392.1:48906-57709 GCF_000164805.1 Carlito syrichta
AGAATAGGGGCTTGAAGAGTGGCAAGACAGGTTATGGGAGGGAGAGCGGAAGAAAGGCATGGCAGAGGTGGTCTTGTTATGCAGATGAAACTTCACAGGTAGCAGCCCTCAGAAAGGCTAGATCGCTGCCAGTGGTAACAGTTTCTCTGTAAGATCTTTAGTTTCCTTTTCCTGTGAGGTAATCTTTCGTAGATGTGGGGTGGGGGGGTGCTGTTTGCATCTGCTGTTTACTTCACTTTCCTAATGTAGATTTCCTCCACAGATGCAAATCTTCCCCACAAAAGACAGCTTTTCAGCTATTCTCGTGTTTGCAGCCCCTCCAAATAGCTGTCTTGAAATATGCCGCAGAAGTATATTTTGGGGGTGAAATAGCTTTGGTTTCCTTCACAAGTAGGGTAAAACCTCAGCCCTTTAGTTTTTGAGAAATATATGTACATCACTTAATCAGTTCTTGACATGTACGCAGGTTCGCAATAAATGGTAACTAAATGTGCAATGATGGCTGACAATGAAATGGCAGAAAGATGCCTTCAATTGGTAACCTTGTCACTCTACATCTCCAGAAAATAAAACAATGAAAGGCCTAGGGGTAGCTAGGGGAGGGAAAATAAACAGGGAAAACTAAGTCAAGAAGCCCTGACTCACTTGGGGGAAGGAGCAGTTAAGGCCAGAAATTCAGCTCCTCCTGCCCTTGGCAATAGCTTCTCCCTCCTACTCTGTTTACTTTCTGACTTCCAGGACTTGGGGAAGAAATAAGGGAGTGCGTGGGAGACAGGGCCCTCAGTGCAAGACAGATTTCTTTTTTTCTTTTTTCTTTCTTTCTTTTTTTTTTTTTAAGTAGGAGGCTCACTCTGTCACCCAGGCTAGAGTGCAGTGGCATGCTCACGGCCACCACAGCCTCGACCTGCTGCGCTCAGGGGATCCTTCCGCCTCAACCTTCCAAGTAGCTGGAACCACAGGCGTGCGCCACCACACTCAGCTGATTTTTTATTTATTGTAGAGGCGAGGTCTTGAGCCCCTGGACTCAGGCAGTCCTCTCACCTCAGCCTCCCAAAGTGCAGGGATTACTGGTGTGAGTCACTATGCCCAGTTCAAGAGGATTTTTTTTTTTTGAGTTAGCGTCTTACTCTGTCGCGCAGGTTGGAGTGCAGTGGTATGCTCATGGCCACCCCAGCATCAACCTGCTGGGCTCAGGCGATCCTTCTGCCTCACCCTTCCAAGTAGCCGGAACTACAGGTGCATGCTACCATGCTTTATTTAGAGATGAGGTCTCGCCAAGTTGCCCAGGCTGTTCTCAAACCTGTGGGCTCAGGCAATCCCCTCATCTTGGCCTTCCAAAGTGCTCGGATTACAGGCTTGAGCCACTGTGCCTGGCCAAGAGGGTTTCCAAGAAGCTGAACCTGTTAGGAAGGATACTTGGGAAGGATGAGCCAGAGCCCCAGCCTCCAATGTCACTTGCATCTAGGCTGAGGCTACACTGGACCTGGCAACTTGGCTCATACTCTAGAGAAAAATCACCTTGTGGCAGGATCCCTTACAGAGAGAGATGGGACACCGAGGCTTCTTTGCCAGTTAGCAGCGTTTATTCATGCCGGCACTGGCCCAGTGGATTCACATCCAAATGCTGAGCCCTGAGTGCAGGGGGGCATTGCCTTATATACTTTCCTTCTTTACATTTTAGCTTCTTTGTCCCCCTTATAAGGCAACACATTGGCAATATACATTTTGATTGGGTATTTCATAATTCAATGTTGCAGGAGGACTACACATGCACACTATGACCTATGCCACATTCCTTTCTCTCTAGCACATTCTATTCTGGGAAGGCCCTTATCTTTGTTTTAGAAAAGCCCCTGCCTCAACCCTACAGCTTCCATCATAAGAGATATTCAGGGCTCATTCCCATTTGATGGAACAAATCCTGCCCACGGGAGATTATGCGGCAGGAGGAGTTTCTTGTGAGCACGTGATGAATCAGGAGTGCTGAGAAGGTCAAGGCACCTGCTTGCCCAGCAATCGCTTTGCACCACTCAACTCGTTCTTTATTTTTGCTGATTCATCTTAAAAAGAAATTCGTGCGTGACAGTAAAAGGAGCTGCCTCCTCAAGGCCCCATCATCCCTCCTGAGGAGGTTTGCCTCCACTTCCCCTTTCAGAATGTTCTAGTCTTCTGGACTTGCACTGTGGCACTTCACATTGGGAGTCAGGAGTCTCTATTGTTCTTTAGTCCCTCCAGTTGTGTTCTCGTGGCAAATAATGGAATCTCTCTGTGCCTAAGTTTCCTTTTTACACAACGAAACTGATGCCATCTACTCTACTTGAGTCCCCAGGACACAGAATCATCGACTATTAAATGCGTGCGACAGTGGTAAGCACAGACCAGGTCCTAATTCTTTTGTCTCTTGACTGGGTTTCTCCCTGTTGCTTGACTTCCTCAAAGCCTCTTGGGTTGACTGCCTCTCTCACCCTCATAGTTCCTAGTTTGTTTGTTTTTTGTACTTCTTGTTCTGCAAAGAGTCTTTAGGCAACCGACAGAAGTTTTGGAAAACACCTCCTCCAGATTCTCAAAAATTCTTTAATTAGGCTCTTATATTTTCCTGTCAAAAAAGACTCACTTAAAGTGCGGATATCCCAGTAAAAGAGGAAGTGGTACCTGAACTTCCTACCCGGAACTAGGTGACTCAGTAGATACCCTTGTCCTGAAACTTGGAATGGGTGGTGCTGGAGGGGAAGAGAGGAAGAGTGCTGTGCAGTTGGGAGCCACTCTTCAACTCACACCCCTCCAATGGCCTGCCATCCCATTCAGATAAAAGGCCAAAGTCCTTACTATGCCCCCCAGGAACCTACACAATTCCCTGTCATTCCTCTGTCCTCATCTGCTGTTCTTCTCCTGTTCATTCTGGTCTCACTACACTGGTTCCCAGCTGCTCCTCCAATAGGCCAGGCCTGCTCTTTTCTCAGGTCTTCTCCCAAATGTCACCTCCTCAGGGAAGACTTCTCTGACCATCCTATTTAAAATTTCAACACCTTCATATTCATACAAACTTTCAAATTCCTCTTGCTCCCCCTGACCCTCTCTATCCTCCTTGCTGTCTTATCTTTCTCCATAGCATTTGCCACCATCTTCATGATAAATATTCTATGTATTTGTTTATCATGTCTTTTTCCCACAAGGATTCAAGTTCCATGGGGGCATGGGTTTTCTATTTGTTTTTTTACTGCTACATCCTGGAGCATATTAGGTGCTCAATAAATATCTATCTATAAATGAATTAAAGGAGTGAATAGTGCCTTTCCTTCCATTTCTTCAAGTATGGGATCTGTGTGAATGATTGCATGCCTGTGTGTGAAAGTGATGGAGAGTACCAGAGAAAGGTTACATTTGATCACATTTGATCCCAAATTAGTGGAGACAGGGAAAGCAGAGACTTCAGAAATCTTTGAATTACCTGAAGCGGTTCAGATGGTTTGGAAGAATTATAGGACAGTGAGTTAGAAACCAGGATTAAAGTCAACCTTTTTATCTTTTTTTTTTGGAGTTGGATTCTCATACTGTTGCCCAGGCTGGAGTGCAATGGCACACTCCCAGCCACCTGGTGCCTCGACCTGCTAGGCTCAGGCTATCTTTCCGCCTCAGCTTTCCAAGTAGCCGGAACTACAGGTGTGTGCTACCATGCCTGGCAATTTTTTGATTTATTGTAGAGATGAGGTCTCACCATGTTGCCTAGGCTGGTCTCAAACCCGCGGGCTCAGGCAATCCTCTCCCCTCGGCCTCCCAAAGTGCTAGGATTATAGGCTTGAGCCACCACGCCTGGCCTAAAGTCAGTCTTTACCATTAAACATTTGGGCAAGTTATGTAGCCTTCCTGGGCTTTAGTTATATCATCTGTAAAATGGGGATGTTGAAATAATTACGGAGAAAAAGTATTATAGTACTTTGTGGCTAAAAAAAATTTTTTCCATGTATTATCTCTGAATCCTATGAGGTAGCCAGAGCAGGTAGGTAGAGATGAGAGAATAAGAGAATAAATAACCTTTTTTTAGTTGTTGCTACTAATGACCCCTCACAGGATTGTAAGGAGGGTGGATGTTGCAAGAGAAGAATTCTTTGATGAGCAGGTAATGGGGGACAAGTTTGGACTTGTGAGAGAACTAAACTGCTATACATAAGAATCAGCAGAGATACTAAGGACAGGGCAAGATGTGATAGCAGAAAGCAGAAGAAGCAAAAGATGGAAGATGGCAGAGTCTGCTGGGGGAGGTCAAGAAGAGGTGTTCTTGTAGTGAAATGAGCAGGCGGAGCATGGAAGAGAGACATAGCAAGAGGGACTGAACTTGTAAACCCTTCCTATATCCACGCAGGAAAATCCAGGTCGTTTCTGATGCTTTGGCTAACCTGAATTATCTCAGGAGCACAAAATCAGTTTGGAGTCCTGTGCAGAGGCTCCTAGGGGGGGGGACAGCCAACATCTTGGCCACATGATGGAGAAAGGAGAGCTAATGCTCCCTTGGAGCAGGGATCTGGCCCCAAAAGAATGGCTGGCATGGGCAGCCCCATCTGTTCCTTGACTGACTTCTTAAGGATATGGTATTGCCTATTTCCGCCCTGGGTGTCACACAAAGGGTCTTATATATTATTTTAATTTTTCATTGGTTTGTTACAATTAGACCTGCTACTCCTTTAAGTTCGGTAACTGCTTTAAACCAGAGAGCCTTCCTTGGCCTGATAAAATGGTCATCATGTAGCAAGTTGTTAGGGTCGAAGTGGAAGAAACCTAGAACCTTTGCTCAGCATTGTAACCTAGCAATACAGGTTTTGATTTTGCACACTTAGGTCAATGAAAAAGCACTTTGAACTCACTTTTGGATCATTAGCACAAAGGGAAAGTGATTTTGCAAGTCATAGTGTGGCATGGTCCAAACTGAGCAAATGAGAACAAAAATCAACACTTTCATAATCATACAAACCTTCTGTCACAAAGAATTTTCATTTCATTTAAAATGATAAATCTGGGTAATTATGTGATGATTATTCATAAAACCGTTAATCAAACTCATATATATTTTGTAGCATCTCATACATAACTGCAATGGAATATTTTAAGAAAATATATTATTTGAATTTTTAAATATCATTCCACTGTAACTATCAGCAAAAATGGAAAAATGTATCTTGGCCAGTTCCATTTAGTCAATTATTATAATGGAAGATGTTGGATAGTATCCAAGAAATACAATTATAAATAATACTATGTATACCTGCTTCCAATGTGTACTCCCTGATAAACATCCAATGTCAATAAAATAAAAATTGGATCTAGATTGAATAGAAAAAAACCCTTTAAAAGTACAGGTTTGTCAGGAACAGATAAAAGACCAAAAAATACTTTCTCCATTTTCTTTGTTTTGTTAGATACATACATAAGTGACCTTTGAGGGTATCTCATGCTTTTGCTAACCATTATTCAAACATTTCCCTTATGAGATAGGAAGGTGTAAATAAAAGCAAAATGAAGATGGTTAAGTTTGGAGGTGATTTAAAACGCCGGTTGTTCTAAACAGCAGAACATGATGCCTCATTCTGGTATGTTTGGAGGAATCCACAGATTGACTCTTAGACACTAAGCTTCACTTATGCTCAGCTTCATTAAATGAAATTAATTCTTGCGTGGACTGGGGGCACCTTTCAAAAGAAAAAAGAAGATTCTTTTTTCAGCAGCTTAGAAGCATTCATTTGCATCCCTTGGATTGTCTATATTCTCTTTCAGCTCAGTAATTTCCAACTCACTTTAGCAAGTCATTTCATCCTTGGGTGGAAGTGCATTTCCAGATTTATTGGGCACTTTTGATCCCTGTTGGCTCAGAGGCCTTCTTTGAAGATCACAGTCAGTGAAAACATTTTTCTGTGGATGACAACAATCCAGAGAATGATGGGTAATTCTTAGAGCCAGTGAAATAAGCAGTTCATTTCCAACTGGGGTGGTTCACTCACAGATTTGCAGATGGGTCAGCAGTTAACAAGCATATTGAGAATTGAAAAAAGTGGAAACTTAATTAACTTCATTCTCCTATTGATGGATATTAGGTTGTTTGCAGTTTTCAATATTACAAATAATATTGCAGGATACTTGTGTATATGTCTTCCTGAATCTCTATAAGATTTTCTCTAGAATATATTCCTATAAATAGAAATGCTGGGTATACATGTCTTCAATTTTACTAGGTACTATCACATTGCTTTCCTAGTGCCTTTACCAATTGACACTTCCATCAGCAAGTCATTAGAGTTTCTGTTACCAAAAGTTGGTATTGTCTGAATTTTTATAGTTATTTATTTATTTTTTTGAGTTGGAGTCTCACTCTGTCACCCAGACTGGAGTGCAGTAGCACGCTCCTGGCCACTGCAGTCTCACCCTGCTGGGCTCCGGTGGTCCTTCCCTCAGCCTTCCAAGTAGCTGCAACTACAGGCACGCGCTACCACGCCCAGCTAATTTTTCGATTTATTGTAGAGATGAGGTCTCGCCAAGTTGCCTGGGCGGGTCTCGAACCCGTGGGCTCAGGCAATCAACTCACCTCGGCCTCCCAAAGCTCTGGGATTATAGGCTGAGCCACCGGGCCCGGCCTGAATTTTTAACTTATATTAGCCAGCGAGGGTAACATAGTATTTTACTACTATTTTAATTTGTATTCCTCTGAAAAATAGTCATATTGGACAACTTTTTACATATTTGTTGGCTTTTCAAGCTTGTGTGTGTGTGTGTGTGTGTGTGTGTCTCACTGTCGTTCAGGCTGGAGTGCAGTGGTACAATCACAGCTCACCACAGCCTTGAACTTCTGGGCTCAAGCGATCCTTCTGCTTCAGCCTCCTGCGTAGCTGGGATTACAGGTGCCCAACTTCATGCTCAGCTAATTTTTTTGATTTTTTTTTTTTTAATAGAGACGCAGTCTCACTATGTTGCCCAGGCTAGTCTCGAACTCCTGGCATCAAGTGGTCCTCCCACTTCAGCTTTCCGAAGTGCTGAGATTATAGGCATGAGCCACCGCACTCCGCCTTTCAAGTTTCCTTTCTTATGCGTTACCAATTCATATCCTATTGGCTTGTCTTTTTCCCTATCAATTTGTATAGCCTCTTTAAAAATATTCTTTGTAAGTTTTATGTGTTGCAAATAGCATTTCCTAGCCCATCGATTTATTTATTTTATTTTATTTTATTTATTTATTTTTTTGAGTTGAAGTCTCGCTCTGTCACCCAGACTGGAGTGCAGTGGCCACTCTCGGCCACCGCAGCCTCGACCTGCTGGACTCCGGCGATCCTTCGGCCTCAGCCGTCCGAGTAGCTGGAACTACAGGTGCGCGCTACCACGCCCGGCTAGTTTTTGATTTATTGTAGAGATGAGGTCTCGCCAAGTTGCCCAGACGGGTCTCGAACCCACGGGCTCAGGCAATCCACTCACCTCGGCCTCCCAAAGCACTGGGATTACAGGCTGAGCCACCGAGCCCGGCCGATTTATTTTTCACTTTACTTTTTGGTGCATTTTATAGTCCAGAAGTATGTAATTTTAGTATAGTGGAATTTATTGACCTTTTCCTTTAGAATTTGTGCCTTTTGTATTTTAAGAAATCCTTCCTTGCACCACAGTCATGAATACGTTTTTCTTTTTTTTTTTTTGAGTCGGAGTCTCACTCTGTCGCCCAGGCTGGAGTGCAGTGGCTGCTACCGGCCACCACAGCCTCGACCTGGTGGGCTCCAGCGATCCTTCCGCCTCCGCCTCCGTCTTCCGAGTAGCTGGAACTACAGGCGCGCGCTACCACGTCCAGCTGATTTTTGATTTGCTGTAGAGATGAGGTCTCGCCAAGTTGCCCAGGCGGGTCTCGAACCCGCAGGCTCAGGCAATCCACTTACCTCGGCCACCCAAAGCGTTGGGATTACAGGCTGAGCCACCAAGCCCGGCTTATGAATATGTTTTTCTAAATTTGGTTCGAAAATGTGTAAAGCTTTATTTTCATAATTGAAATTTATTTTTATTGATTGTATGTCAGTTCTTTTTGTTGTTTTTTTTTTGAGTTGGAGTCTCACTCTGTTGCCCAGACTGGAGTGCAGCGACCGCTCCCGGCCACCGCAGCCTCGACCTGCTGGGCTCCGGCGATCCTTCCACCTCAGCCTTCCAAGTAGCCGGAATTACAGGTGTGCGCTACCACGCCTGGCTGATTTTTTGATTTATTGTGGAGATGAGGTCTCGCTGCCCAGGCGGGTCTCGAACCCGCGGGCTCAGGCAATCCACTCACCTCAGCCTCCCAAAGTCGCGGGATTACAGGCTGAGCCACCGAGCCCAGCTTGTGTCAGTTCTTTATTGCCATGTAACAAATTAACACAAATTTATCATCTTATGACAGCACAAATTTATCAGCTCACTTTTCCATAGGTCAGGAGTCTGGCACAACATAGTTGAATTCTCTGCAGAGGAGCTCACAAGATTGAAATAAAGTAGTTGTCTGTCTGCATGCCCATCTGGAACTGGAATTCCTCTTCCAAGCTAACATGATTGTGGTAGAATTTAGTTCCTTTAGCTGTAAGATTAAAGTCCTCATTTCTTTGCCAGCTGTTAGCCAGAGGCTGGTGTCAGCCTCTATGGGCCATCCACATTCCCTGCCATGTGGCCCTCTCAAAGCTAACAACAAAGACCTTGCCTTGTCCTTGTGTTGAATCCCTCTCCCGCTTCAAATATCCCTGATTGTGAATCTCTTCTCCAAGAAAAGTCCTAGCTTTTTTTTTTTTGAGTTGGAGTCTCACTCTGTCACCCAGGC
>NW_007253393.1:0-6701 GCF_000164805.1 Carlito syrichta
GGTGGGAGTGTAAACTAGTGCAACCTCTGTGGAAAGCAGTGTGGCGATTCCTAAAAGCTCTAAAAATCGACTTTCATATGACCCTGCAATTCCCCTACTGGGAATATACCCTGAAGAACTCAAATCACTCTATAAAAAAGATACCTGCACACGTATGTTTATCGCAGCATTGTTCACAATAGCAAGAACCTGGAAGCAACCATGCTGCCCATCAAAAGAGGACTGGATTTAAAAAATGTGGTACATATACACGATGGAATACTACGCAGCCATAAAAAAGAACAAAATCATGAATTTCACAGCAACCTGGATGGAACTAGAGTCTATAATACTGAGCGACCTCTCACAGAAACAAAGATCCGAGTATCACATGTTCTCACTCATATAATGGACCTTGAACATCCAATGTAATACTATAAGAAAATGACTGATGGTACTGGGAAACTATGGGGGGGGAGGGGAATGGGATTAATGGTAGCAAATATCTGGCTGGGGATGGGAAAACACCTCTTATCAACAGGGTGCCTGAATGAAACGTAATTGTACACCTAACCCTTAATTGTACCCCACAAAACCATAATAAAAAATATTGATTAATAAAAAAAAGAAAATACCTCCTTACAAATTTAAAAAGAAGTGTCATGAAAACTATATGAGGAAAAACTATAAAATACATTTCTGCAAGACCCAAAAGTGGAGTTACAACTTAAGGAAAGAGATACTATATTCTTGCACAGAAAGCCCAATGTCAGAAATACATCACTTCTCTATAATACAGATATATCAGGGTTTCTCCTCAGGCTGGAGAAGTGGGTTATAAAATTCAACTGGACAAATTGGAATTTGCAATAATAGCTTAGAGAACTCTGAATAAAAGAAAAGGAAGAAGTAACTAAACCCAGCAAATATTAAAGTATACCATAAGGCCTTTATGATTAAAATACAAGTATAGTATTGGCATGTGTATAAGCAGGCTGATCAAAGGAACAGACTTTAAAAATTCAGAAATAGAATTAATCCCATGTGCAGATTTGATAAATATGGTATTACTAATAAGCAATGGAAAATTGATTTTTTAATAAGTGGTGTGTTACTAGTTTTGTTTCTCTCATTATACAACAGAATAATTTCCAAGTGCATCATAGATGTAAATGCATAATAAATAAATGAAAGCATAGCAGCACTAGAAGAAAACACAGTTGAATTTCTCTAGAATCTAGTAGTGGGGAAAACCTTCTGAACTAAGATTCAAAGTTCAAAAGCAATTAAATAAAAAGTAAACTAAATGTATTGCAAAGTTTTTTTTAAAGGTTTCATAACGAAAGTTATATTAAGCAAGGTAAAAAGACAAATCACAAGCTGGTAAATACATTTGCAACTGGTATCAGCATTTATATACCTAATTGATAAAGAGCTTCTAAAAATTGAAAAATTCCAAAATGAAATGAAGAAATTAACAATAGTTCATAAACAAAAAAAATGCCAATGACTCTGAAAAAAAATGATTACATGATAAGAGAAATGCAAATTAAATTTATACAGAAGTCTCATTTCTCACCTAGGAGAGGGCCAATATCCAAAAGTTTGACAACAGATTCTGTTGATGAGTCTTTAAGGAAAGAAACATTCCAGCCTGGGTGACAGAGTGAGATGACAACAAAGAGAGAGAAAGAGATGACAGACATGGGTGGGGAGCAATGGAGGGAGAGAGGGGGAAGTGGGGAGAGAGGCAGGGAGGGAGGTAAAGGGAGAAGGGGAGGGGGAGAGAGAGGGGAGGGAGAGAGGGGAAGGAAGGCGGGGAGAAAGGAGAAACTGGCAGGAGTCCAGCTCCTCTTCTGAAAGGCCCACCCCCAACTCCTCCAGGTGTTCATGCGGCCCAGACACGCAAGAGGGAGGGACTGGCCAGGTGTTTGGGGACGCAGGCTCAACAAGCCGTCTCAAAGCCAGACTCTGCCTCACTTGCTGTAAGAGGCAACAGAGGGGTCCACACTGATGTTTCTTAACTAGACCTTCTGCTTGAGATCATGACAGACTCACACACAGTTGCAGGACACAATAGGGGGAGAGCTCATGGCTCCTCTACCCAGCCTCCCCCATGGGAAGAGCTCGCAAAGCTGCAGCGTGATTCCATAACCAGGACGTGGACATTCATGCAGCCAAGGGGCATCAAAGTCTTATCAGCCCAAAGATCCCTGTGTTACCTTCTTGCGGCCACATCTGTCCCCAGCTCCTGGCAACTGCTGATCTATTCTCTACATCTTCAATTTTGCCACTTCAAGAATGCTAAGCGGGACTGCACCGTGTGTCCTGTTTGGGGTTGGCTTTTTAAACTCAGCATTGGTGGTTCCTACAGCTGCCTGGATCAACAGTTGGCTCCTTGATTTTTCAGAGAAGTCAAAGTAGATCAGCCATTTGACCCGGCAATCTCACTATGAGGTATCTACCCAGAGGAATGGGTCATTATATAAAAAACACACCTGCACCCACATGTTCACTGCAGCACAATTCACAATTGCAAAGATGTGGAATCAGGCTAAATGCCCACCCACTCCTCTGCAGATCATGAAAATGTGGTACATATACACCATGGAATACTACACAGTCATCAAAAAGAGTGAAATAACTTCTCTGCAGCAACTCGGATGGAATTGGAGACCATCCTCCCAAATGAATTCACCCAGGAACAGAAAAGCAAACACCACATGTTCTTGCTGATAAGAGGGAGCTAAACGAAGGGGCTGTGCAGGCACAGAGAGGTGATCGTGGACACTGGAGACTCAGAAGGGAATGGGGAAGAGGAGAGGGATGAAATATCACCTATCGGGTACAACGTGCACAGGTGGGGATGGTGGGGACATGTAAAGCCCAGACTTCCTTGCTGCTAGACAGTGTATCCATGTAACCAAAAACCATGTGTACCCCCAAAAGCTACTGAAATTTTTTTTTAAAACTACTCAGCCATCAAGAAAAATGACCTCATGTCTTCTGCAGCAGCCTGGATGGAATTGGAGACCATCCTCCCAAGTGGACTCACCCAGGAGCAGAAAACCAAACCCGCACATTCTCACCTATAAGTGGAAGCTAAACTGAGGATCTGCCAAGGCACAGAGAATAGTAACATGGGCCCTGGAGACACAGAAGGGGGAGGCAGAAGGGCAGAGGGATGAAATAGCACCTACGGGGTACCGTGTGCACAGGTGGGGGTGGTGGGGACATGTCAAGTCCAGACTTCTTTACCCTGTTCCACGCATCCCTGTAACTGAAAACCATCTGTTTTTAAAGCTATAGAATAAAAACAAAATAAAACCCAAACCCTTTGCTGATTAAAAAAAAAAAAAGTTGGCTCCTTGCCATTTCTGAGTCATGTTTGCTGATGCATCAGTTTTCTGGGTCTGTCTTAACCCAAGTCCCACAAATCAGGTGATTTAAAACAATAGAAACGTACGCCCTGCCACTCTGGAGGCTGGAAGTCTGGACGTGTTGGCAGGGCCCTACTCTCTCTAGAGGTTCTGGGGGGGGGCGGGGAGCATCCTTTCTGCCTCCTCCAGCTTCTGGGGACTGATGACAACCCCTGGCATTCCTCAACCTGCAGCCGCCTTCCTCCAATGAGAGTCCAGTATCCCATGACCTTCTGACAAGAGCACCAGTCCCTGGCTCTGGAGACCACCCCCATCCAGCGTGACCTCAGCTTAACTAATCACGTCTGCCACAACCCCACTCTCAAACAAGGCCGCATTCTGAGGGGCTGGGGGTGAGAACTTGGAGGTATCATTTTGGAGGGACACGTTCACACCCTAACACCAGTATGGGCATATCATGGTTTGTCTAACCATTCACCCACTGAAGGACACCTGGGGAGTCTCCAGTTTGTGCTGATGCCATGAGCAAGACATTTCTAAAACCCACGTGATCTGTTGAGACCTGAGCCCAAAGACCAGCCAGCTCCAGGTCTGAGGAGACCTGACTTCGGCAGCCATGCACAAGGGAGGCAGGTATATTCCCACACAAGAAGCAAACATTTCTAGAAGCATTTGAAAAATAAAACAAATGCTCTCATAAACATTCCTGTGACCATCTGTGAGGTGTCTAGTAAAAGGTGTTTGGGGGAACCCCTTCAGGTCCCCTCCCACTGTGGACCTTTTCTGTCCTCTCAATAAATCCTGCTTTTTTTTAAAAAGTGGTTTTGGCCAGATTTGATGGCTCATGTCCATAATCCCAGCATCAAGAGTCAAAGACATGAAGATTCCTTGAGCCCAGAAGTTCAAGACCAGCCTGGACCACATAGCAAGACCCTGTCTCTACAAAAAATTTTAAAAATTAGCCAGGCGTGGCAGTGCACACCTGTAATTCTCAGTTACTAGAGAGACTGAGTCAAGAGGATCACCTGAGCCTGGGAGGTGGAGGCTGTGGTGAGCCATGATCATGCCACTGCATTCCAGCCTGGGGGACAGAGTGAGCCCTCATTTCAAAAAAAATTCTTTTTTATTCTGACACAGTTTGCCAAATTGGAAAATGATAGAGCATTCTGCCTAAGGGTCTGTGAGTTTTTCTCATATCCCACTAGAACCTCAACCTTTAGAAATATCAAGGTCATGGCAACCCTCTTTCAGGTCCCCTCCCGCTTGGGAGCTTTTCTGTATTCTTAATAAACTCCTGCTTTCTCACCCTTGGGGAAAAAAAGGACATATCAAGGTCCATGCTCACCACCTACCCCTTGGTCATTTATTCATTCACTCAGTCATGTGGTCAACAAGAACATGATGAGAGTTGGAGAACTGTGAGTGGAAACGTTTGTGAAAATACAGACTGCTGGATGGTGCCTGGAGCTTCTGGTTCATGAGCCGAAGCCAATTCTAACACATCCCCACATGGCCCGATGTGGCCCAGGGAGCACACCGTGAGAACCACCATGGTAGAAGGAAACCCTGACTCTTACCCTTGCTTCCAGGATAACCAGGCATTTCGCATACCACTTTCAGGGAGAAAAACAAAATATCACCTGAGGAAAGCCAGAACTAGCAGGGTCGCCTGGCTCCAGCCTTTCGAATAATAACACCTGAACCAGTTCCTAGAAGCCTAACGAAAAAATTCATCCTAAAGAATTTTCACCCTGCTGAAGTCTGAAGAGACATCACCACCACCTTTGGGAACACACACCTCACGTGCTGAGCACAAGGGTGGGAAGACAGACACCGGCGTGGCTGGGGAGGGAGGGCGGAGAGACAGGAGGAAAGGCGGGGCCGGGAAACCCGCTGCGAACCGGTCCACCACCAGAGGGCGAGAGGGCCGGCCAGAAGCCCAGACCTCACCCGCACGCCATTTCCCTAGGTAGTCGGTCCTCACGTGTGCTCACAGCGACGTCGCGTAACATAATATAGTATAATATAATATATATAACATAAGTCCCGTGTGTAAAAACTGCTGTGATTCTATCGCGAGTTCACGTCCACTTGATGAAGCTCGTCATCTTGTGGGTTCTTTCCCTTTCAACTACTGTGATTTTCTACTTTTTTTATTTTAGAGATGGGGGGACACTACAGGATTAGACATACAAGTGGTCATCGCGCGTGCTGGGAAAACTGACCGACCACGCGCCGGAGGTGGAAACAAGCCGGACCCCTCCCTATCACCACACGCAAAAACCAACTCTACACGGACCAAAGACCTGAATGTAGAACCTCAGACTGTAAGAATCCCAGAAGAAAACGTAACGGAAATTGGAACCGGCAACCAATTCCTGGTCAGCTCCCCAAACGCAGATGCCCTAGGAGAGAAGACAGCCAAGTGGGACCTCAGCAAAGTGAAACGCTTCTGGGGGGGAAAAAATCAAGGGAGTGAGGACAGCCCACTGAATGGGGAAAACATATATTTTTATTTACAAATTATTATTTTTAATTAAAAATTTATATATCTTTTAATTTGGGAAGCCAGTTCTTCTCAGCCCCACTTCCCGTGCACTCCTCGCTGGCAGTTTCCTCGCCCACAAGCCCGTCTCTGGGTCTCCGGGCCGGGCCTGTGGCGGGCGGCCCTTCACGCCACAGAACCACCGTCCCCCCGAGGAGAGAGCGACACGCACCACCGTCCCCCCAGGGAGAGAGCGACACGCACCACCGTCCCCCCAGGGAGAGAGCGACACGCACCACCGTCCCCCCGAGGAGAGAGCGACACGCACCACCGTCCCCCCGAGGAGAGAGCGACACGCACCACCGTCCCCCCGAGGAGAGAGCGACACGCACCACCGTCCCCCCAGGGAGAGAGCGACACGCACCACCGTCCCCCCGAGGAGAGAGCGACACGCACCACCGTCCCCCCAGGGAGAGAGCGACACGCACCACCGTCCCCCCGAGGAGAGAGCGACACGCACCACCGTCCCCCCAGGGAGAGAGCGACACGCACCACCGTCCCCCCGAGGAGAGAGCGACACGCACCACCGTCCCCCCAGGGAGAGAGCGACACGCACCACCGTCCCCCCGGGGAGAGAGCGACACGCACCACCGTCCCCCCGGGGAGAGAGCGACACGCAGACGAGGCCACCCACCGCGCGGCACGGACGTCTCCGACCGGGAGCGCCACGCTCCGGCCGGACGCGCGGCCCGACGCGCCCCTCCGCCGCGGCCTCCCGCCGCGCGGCGCCTGCGTGCGAGGCGGGGGCCGCTTCCTGCGCCGAGCGGAAGCAGCGGTGCGCCCGGCCCCGCCGCCCC
>NW_007253393.1:6755-7195 GCF_000164805.1 Carlito syrichta
GTTCGCCGCGCCGGGGGCCGTAGCAGAGCGGAGACGCGGAAAGCAGCCCGCTGCCGGCGCTCGCGGGTGGAGTCCTTGCCGGCCGCCCGAAGTCCGCTTTCCCGGCCCTGAAGGGGCGTCCTCGGTGCCCGCTTCCTCCTCCGCCTCTGAGCATCTGAGAGCCGAGAGACTGGGAACGCGGCACAGCCCTGTGTGTGCGCGCGTGCGCGAGAGAGTTGGGATTGCACAGCCTTGACCTCCAGGCTCAGGGATCCTTCCGCCTCAGGCTCCCAAGTAATTGGGACCGCGGGGTAGAGACGAGGTCTCGCCAAGTTGCCCAGGCCGGTCTCGAACTCCGTGGCTCAGGCAGTCCTCCCACTTCGGCCTCCCCAAGTGCTGGGATTCCAGGCGTGAGCTACTGCACCCGGCTATGTTGTTTTGGGGGGAGGGGGTTGACAGGG
>NW_007253393.1:7784-20854 GCF_000164805.1 Carlito syrichta
GAGTAGCTGTGGCCATGAAAGAGAAGCCACGAGGCGGGGAGAAACAGAGACAGGCGGGACGCGGCTAGGATCGGGCAGTGCTGACTCTGATCACACCGCTCTGCCGGTGTTCCTTCTCGGTGAAGGCGGGTATCCGCTCCCCCGTGGGGCTCGGTCTATGGGTCTGGGAATTAGACGAGACTCGCCTGCTGGTTTCTGCCACTCAGGGCTTTGGCTGAATTTACTTAAGCTAAGCCAGCCTCCATTTTCTCCTTTGTAAAATGAAGGAGGAAGGCTCCATGGGACGGAATTCTTGGAAAAAGGTAAAGTTATAGAGACTCTCGGGTGGTCAAGGTTCTACCGCCAAACCTGACAGAGATGACGGCTTTCTACCTTTTACAAATATGTACCCTTTAGGATAGCTACTATTTTTTTAAAAAAGACTGGGTACAACTCAAGGATGTAATCCCAGCACTTTGGGAAGCTGAGCTAACGGGTTCCAGAATAGCCTGGGAAACTTGGCGAGACCTCATCTCTACAATGAATCAAAAAATTAGCCACGTGTGGTAGCAGCCGCCTGTAGTTCCAGCTACTTGGAAGACTGAGGCAGAAGGATCGCTGAAGCCCAGTAGGTTGTGAGCATGCCGCTGGTCTCCAGCCTGGTCTACAGAGTGAGACTCCAATGCACAAAAATGAAAAACAAACATTGGCAAAGATGTGGAAAAAATGGAACTTTAGTGCATTGTTGATGGGAATGGAAAATGGAAAACTGTCTGGCAGTTTCTGAAAAATCTAAATATAGAATTACCATGTGATCCAGCAATTCTGTTTCTAGGTATACCAGGGGGATCCCCCAAAAACCTGGAATTTATTTGTAAACATTGTGCATTTATTCTTACATGTTTGAACTTCAATACCCTTCAAACTCCTCTCTGTTTGATGCAATACACCTGTCAAGATGCTTTTTCCACTGCTTAAAATCACATGTGAACTAACTCATCAGCATTGATACCTTTAGCTCTTCTGCCATTTTTTGTTTCAACTCTTCCATATGGGCAAAATATTTCCCTTTGAGGACTTTTTTCAGACAGGGAACCAAAAAAAAAATTCACTCAAGGCGAGATCAGGTGGATAGGGAGGGTGGGGCATGGGGATCATGCCATTTTTGGGCCAAAACTGCTGAACCCTCAGTGCAGTGTGGGCAAGTGTGATTGTAAGTCACCCATCATGAAATGGGCAAATGCATTGAAAGAATCTCCAAAAATTCACCGAGGCTGAAAGCAACCTCTCTCAACAACACTAGTCAGTCCACGGATGCCAATGGGTTCCTAGAACACTTACCTAGCGAGGTAAGCCTGTACTTCAAGGAGCCCGCTCTCCAAATGATAATTCTGGTTGTGGGAGGGTCCCCAAGGCCCCCAAAAAATTGAAAGCAAGGACTGAGATGCTGGCCCATCAATGTTCGTAGCAGCATTATCCGCAATAGTCAAAAGGTAGAAACAACCCAAATATCCTTTTACAGATGAAGGATAAAAAATCATGGTAAATGCATGCAATGGAAGATTGTTTAGCCTTCAAAATGAATGAAATGCTGATAGATGCCATGACCTGGGTCAAACTTAGAAACATGACACGAGGTGAAGTAAGCCAGATGCAAAAAGGACAAACATCACACAGTACCACTTATATGAGGTGCATAGAACAGGCAAATTTAGAGACAGAAAGTAGAATAGAGGCTACCAGGGCCTGGGGGAGAGGAAATAGAAAAGGTGGCAATATTGTTTAGTAGGTATAGCCGGTCCACGGATGCCGATGGGTTCCAGAAACACTCACTTAGCAGGGGAAGCCTGTAATACAAAGGCTCGCCCTCCAAAAGATAATTCTGTTTTTTTGGATGGGGAGGGGCACACGTGTATACATATGTTTCATTCCTAGGCTGCACACACACACACACACACACACACACACACACACACACACCCTACATATATATTATTTTATTTATATATATATATAGTTTGCTCAGATTATTTTAATGTGTAGCCACTCATGGGACCTGCTGGGAAGGAGATGGGACAGAAATTTGAATTGCATCTATGCCTGGAGATGAGCCTTCCATGCTGGAAAAAGACTATCCCACGTTCGTTTTCTCTTCTGATGCCTAAAACAGTTGACCCTTTAAGAGTCCTTGTCTTGTTTAGAACTGCAAATTCCCAGCCACATCCCAGCTCCACTTGTGTGAGTAATCTTGATATACTTCCAGAAGGGAAAAGAACTTTTTTTTCTGTCTATTGATCTTAGACTCATTGGCTGGAGCTCTGTGAATTAGGCTGACGGAAGACAGTTTAGCAAAAGAACAACAAAGAGAGGGTCATTTACACGTACACACCTTTGGGAGCACTCAAGGATGAGTCACTCTGAGGGATGGTTAGAACTTAGACTTCCATGTCGTCTGCACAAAATCCCGTATGTTCCTAGAGAAGGGACAAGACGGAGGAAAAGGATCTTGATATCTAGGGTGGCAAATTGTGAGAAGACATATATGGGGGACCGAATGAAAGATAAGGGCAGGCCAGACTCGGTGGCTCAGGCTGTATTCCCAGCACTTTGGAAGACCAAGGTGAGTGGATTGCCTGAGCCCGCTAGTTCAAGACCAGCCCAGGGAACTTGGCAAGACCTCATCTCTACAGTAGGTCAAAAATTAGCCGGGCATGGTAGCACATACCTATAGTTCCAGCTACTTGGAAGGCTGAGGCAGAAGGATCGCTAGAGCCCAGCAGATCGATGCTGGGGTGGCCATGAGTGTGTCACTGCACTCCAGTCTGGGTGACAGAGTACGACTCTGACTCAAAAAAAAAAAAAAAAAAAAAAAAGAAAAGAAAAGAAAGATAAGGGCAGTTAGGAAGGTTTATTAGGTGGATTCCTCTGGTGCCATCTTCAAGTTATTATGTGTCTGCAGTTGTCTTTGGGGATTAATTTCCATCTTTTGAGGTAGAGAGTTAGAAGGGACACCTTTACAAGTTTACGTCCTGATTTCCTTGACATTTTGCTTGCCTCTTCTCCAAAAGGGGGCACAGAAAATAAAAATTACAAAGTGGATATGAGTCTAAAAACTAATCGCATGCCAGGCATGGTGGCTCACACCTGTAATCCCAGCATTTTGAGAGAATCACTTGAGCCCAAGCGTTCAAGACCAGTCTAGGCAACATAGCGAGACCTCATCTTTACAAAAAATTTAAAAATTAGCCAGATGTGGTGGCATATGCCTGCAGTCCCAGCTACTTGGGAGGCTGAGGTGGAAGGATGGACTGAGCCTAGGAAGTTGAGGTTGTGGTGGTCGTGATTGTGAAAATGCACTCCAGTCTGAGCAACAGAGTGAGACCCCAACTCAGAAAAAAAGAGTAATCCCAGACCTTCCACCTCTTTCCACAGGACAGAGAACCTTTGAGGAAAGGAGGTAAAGAGAGAATCTGCCACACATCGTGCTCCACCAAATTCATATTCAACGAGGCTGTCTTCTCGGGTGGTGTCTTCATCCTCTTGTTGTATGTCTCCACAGGTGCCATCTGCTCTCTTCCCTTTTCACGGATGCCGATGTGTCCAGCAAAGATGAGTGATGCTAATCCAAGCTCTGACGCCCCCTCTCCCTCCTCCACTTGTACGTCTTGTGTTCCTTCCTCGGCACTCTCTTGCCATCCCTGCTCCCCTTTTGAAAATGGGGTCATGCTGTACATGTCTTCCATCCACAAGGAAGAGTTGCAGAGGTTCAAGCAGTGGTTAGTGACCGAGTTTTGCCCTGGCTCTGTCCACACCACCTGGGACCAGTTGAGGACAGCCAGCTGGGCGGAAGTGGTTCATTTCTTGATAGAGCATGTTCTGGACAATGAGCTTGGGACATGACTTACAGCATCTTCGCCAAAATGAACCTGAGAAATCTGTGTTTTCTGGTGCAAAAGGAACTACATGCTGAGTGGTGGTCTGGTCTAAAAATAGGGGCAGGCTTGGGTGTTAGAGCTAGCCACAATGCCAAACACCCATGTCATTCTTGGCCACTTGAACAAGAATGAAAATAGCAGGGTAAGATGACAGATCTAACCCAAATGGCAAAGACTGTCCTGTTGGTGTGTGTGTGTGTGTGTGTGTGTGTGTGTGTGTGTGTGTGTGTGTTTATTTTTTTCCAAGTCAGGGGTCTCACTCTGTTACCCAGGCTGGAGTACAGTAGCATGATCATGGCTTACCACAGCCTCAACCTACTGGGCTCAGGCGATACTTCAGCCTCAGTCAGATGAGTACCTGGGACTACAGATGCATGCCACCATGGCTAGCTAATTTTTTTTTTGTAGAGACAAGGTCTGTCTATGTTGCCTGGGCTGGTCTTGAACTCTCCTGGGTTCAAGCAATCCTCTTGTTTTGGCCTCCCAGAGTGCAAAGATTACAGGCATGAGCACACTTCTTGGCCCATATTGGCATATATATTAAAAACATAACTGAATACTGCTTATATGAGGTGAGATTTAAATAAAGACATAGAGAAGTAGGAAATAAAACAGTGGAAAAAGGTATACCATAAAAACAATGAAAAGACTAAAGCTGGTATAGAGATGGTGATGTCAGCACTGCGATATTTGAGGCAGGATGACTTAAGATTGAAAAGGACCATTTTGCAGTGACCAAGGGGCCCCTCCCACAGAAAGACATCAGAGTCCTAAACCTCTCTGCCAATGACACATCTTCAATGTACATGAAGCCAAACTTGCCTATGGTAGCCTCTCTTTTGGGGGGAAGGGGTTTGTAGTCTCACTCAGTCACCCAGGCCGGAGTGCGGTGTCATGTTCACAGCTCACTGCAGCCTGGACCTCCTGGGCTCAAGTGATCCTCCCACCTAAGTCTCCCTTGTAGCTGGGACTACAGGTGTGTGCCACCATGCCTGGCTCATTTTTTTGTATTATTATTTTTTGTAGAGACAAAGTCTCGCTATGCTGCCCAGGCTGATCTCAAACTCCTGAGCTCAAGTGATCCTCCCATCTTGGCCTCCCGAAGTTCTGGAATTACAGGAATGAGCCATGCACCCAGCCTGCCCCTCTACCCCATCCTGAGGCTTTGCTGTCTGAGATTTTAGTTACCCATGGTCAACCATGGTCTGACAACAGGTGAGATGTTTTGTGAAGGAGACCACATTCATATAACTTTTATTACAGTATGTTGCTAATTCTTCTAATTTATTATTATTGCTAATCTCTTCCTGTGCCTAATTTTTTTTAATTTTTAATTTAAAAGATATAGGGTACAATTCAGGGTTAGGTATACAAGTGATCATTGTCCAGGTAAAGTTTGGGCCTCACTTTGGTCCCCACTTCACCTGGTTTGAGACCAGGTACCCTTTTTGATGAAGTGTGCTCCCCCACCTCCCCTGGCAGTTTCCCACTATTGCCAATCCATTTCTTATAGTATTATGGTAAATGTTTGAGATCTGCTTATGAGTGAGAACATGTGGTACTCAGTTCTTTGTTTCTGTGATAGATCACTCAGTATGATAGACTCTGAGACCATCCAAATTGCTATGCAGTTCATAATTTTGTCCTTCTTTATGGCTGCATAATATTCCATCGTGTATATGTACCACATTTTTTGTTCTTACTACTGTGAACAATGCTGTGATAAACATATGTGTGCAGGTATCTTTTTTATAGAGTGATGTGAGTTCTTCTGGGTATATTCCATTTGTGGAGTCATACAGAAGGTCGATTTTTATATCTTTTAGGAATTGCCACACTGTTTTCCACAGAGGCTGTACTCCCACCAACAGTGTAGAAGTGTTCCTTTTTTGCCACATCCTCTCCAGCATCTGTTGTTTTTTGAGTTTTTGATGATAGCCATCCTGACTGGAATTAGGTGTTATCTTAGTGTGGTTTTGATTTGCATTTCTTTGATGACTAGTGAGGCTGAGCATTTTTTCATGTATCTGTTGTCTGCTCATATGTCTTCTTTTGAGAAGTATCTATTCATATCTGTTATCCACTTTTTAATAGGGCTGTTTGTTTTTTTCTTTTCAGCATGTTTGCATTCCTTATAGATCCTAGATGTTAGACCTTTGTCAGATACACAGTTGACAAATATTTTTCCCAGTCTGCGGGCTGTCACCCCACTGTCTTTGGTTTTTGGCTTCTTTATGGTTTTTTGGCTTTGCAAGAGCTTTTAAGTTTAATGAGGTCCCACTTGTCTATCTTATCTCTTATGGCCTGGGCACTTGGGGTATTGATCAGTAATTGATTTCCAGTTCCAATTTCCATAAGGGTGTCCCCTGCATTTTCTAAGGTTCTTATACTTTGAAGTTTTACTTTTAGGTTTTTGATCCATTTAGAGTTGATTTTTGTGTATGGTGATAGGTAGGGGTCCTGTTTCAATCTTCTGCATGTGGTCAGTCATTTTTCCCAGCACCATTTACTGAATAGGTTCTCCTCTCCCCAGAGGCTGTTGGTGAAGGCTTTTTCAAAGATGAGTTGGTTGAGAAATCGAAGTTTTGCTTCCAGAATCTCTATCCTGTTCCATTGGTCTTTATGCCTGTTCTTGTACTAGTACCAGGCTGTTTTGATTATTGTAGACTTATAGTAAAGTTTAAAGTCTGGAAGCATGATACTTTCCACTTTGTTTCTTTTGCTGAGGATTGTTTTAGCTATTTGTGGTTGTTTATATTTCTATATGAATTTCTGTATTGTCACTTCCAGTTCTGAGAAGAATGATGCTGGTAATTTAATGGGTACTGTGTTAAATCTGTAGATTGTCTTGCGTAGGAGGGACATCTTAACAATGTTGATTCTTCCAGTCCATGAGCATGGAACATTTTCCCATTTGTTTGTGTCATCTTTGATTTCTTTGAGCAATGTTTTGTAGTTTTCATTGTAAAGGGCTTTCACTTCTCTGGTTAGGAAGATCCCAAGGTATTTCATTTTTTTTGTGGTTATCGTGAATGGGATTGTGCTTTTTATTTGTTTCTCTGCCTGTTTGTCATTGGTGTATAAGAATGCAACTGTAGTATGTATGTATTTAAGAAAACAGTGTGTAGACATGGCTTTGTACTATCCACGGGTTCAGGCATCCACCAGGGGTCTCGAAACACATCCCCTTAGGAACACTATAAGCAAAAACAGACAAACTCACTAATGTAATGTGAGATGTTAATTCTCCTCTCCCAATACATAGCTGATACTGCAAGTCATCAATGCTTTTATCAGCAAGAACAAAGGAAATAGGTAAACTACACACTTTAAAAACATAAACAGGCCTGACCTGATGGCTTACACCTATGATCACAACACTTTGGGAAGCCAAGGTGGACTCCTGGCTTGAGTCCAGGAGTTTGAGACCAGCCTGGGAGACATATCAGAGTGTGTGTGTGTAGCTTGCATATACATATGTGTGTGTGTATTTGTATATATTTCTACCTTGGTGTTTGGCCTATGAGTTTATGTTATTGAACACCTTCCTCAGTGCATCATTAAACAGCACCACTGTCTCCTTCCCTAACATCACTGGGATGGGGATCTAGGTAGTTTTCTTCACCCTGAACTGAGCTGGTGAGAGAATGAGACTCACACTGTGTAGCCACTCCAGCCTAAAGGGGCTCATGGTGTCCTTGTCATCCTTCCTGCTATGTAGACTTTTCATACTCATGGGACAAGCTCCTGTTTTTGTCTGTTCCAGCTCTTCTACCTAACTTGGAGCCAGAGGACTCGAATTCCAGAGAAACACAAGTGAATTTGAAGGAAGAAGAATCTGGTATGTGCCACATCCTAACAGATCCTATTAGAAAATGGGCTATTGGCCAGGCACAGTGGCTCATGCTTGTTATCCCAGCACTTTGGGAGGCTGAGGCAGGAGGATTACTTGAACCCAGGAGTTCAAGACCATCCTGGGCAACATAGAAAGACCTCATCTCTCCAAAAAATAATCAAAATATTAGCCAGGCATGGTGGTGCATGCCTGTAGTCCCAGCTACTCCAGAGGCAGAGGCGAGAGGATCACCCGAGCCCAAGAAGTGGAGGTTGCCATGAGCCATGAATGTGTCACAGCACTTCAGCCTGGATGACAGAGCGAGACCCTGACTCGAAAAATTAAATAAAATTCAATGTAAAAGGAAAGAAAATGGGCTTCAGACTGGGGTGAACAGCTCCATTTCTAAGGCAAGGGAGATTATAAGTTAGTATGTCCAGTCTTTCATCCACCAATCAGAACTTAAGCAAAAAGGGCAATTTTGGCACCTAACTAGGGAATCCACCTTCCATTCCAGCTGGATTCAGGGGCTCACACGACCTCATCAAGGTGTTACTTCTTCCTTCTTATAACTCGCTTTTCTTCTGTTGGCTTCAGCCTCGAGCCACCTCCTTTGCTCTGGGCCCCCAGCTGCTCTAAACCCAGGCCACACCTGCTTTGTGCTACCAGCAGAAAAAGAGTGCTTGTTTCCTAATATTTCCAGCATGCATCCTGGAATGGACTCCACTGAATGAATGAAGGTCATGAGCTTGTTAGTAGATAAGAAGCTCTGGTTGGTGAGGAGGAGTAGCTCGTGGACTCAGGAGAGAGCTTGGTGGGGCCCCATCACAGTCCAGCCTGATGGTGGGGAGTGGAAGGAGCAGTTTCCCAAAGAAGATTGGGAAGCCATCACCAGCCTGGGAATGGTTGGTAGGCAGGCAAAGACAGCTGATATCTTCATGAATTCCTCCTTCCTTCACTGTCCAGAGCCATCCAAAGTAGGGTTCTAGGAAGAAACCAAATTGTGTTCATGTGAGAACTGTCTTTCTCAGTTCGATTGTATAAAGAAATTAGGTCAAAAGGGACCAAGGTCCAAAAGAAAGCCATTTAATCTGTCACAAAAACATACAGGAATCGAATGTAAGATTTCCCTGGCTTAGGTCAGTTTCATTCCTTCAGCAAATTCTTGTTAGCCTGTAGATTTAATAACTCTATGAGTCAGATCAGTCAATCCTACTCTGACTCTAGAGATGGCAAGGTTGAGGCTTAGGGAGTCTGTGACTGACTCAAGGTCATAAAGCTAATAAGCAGATCTCAGACTCCTAGAAAGCTTCCCTCTACCTATCAGCCAGGGATACGGTGAGAACCAGACATCATCTCTATCTTCGTGAAGTTTATGGTTGAGAGACGCATGAGAGAGAAAAAGAGAATCACACACTGGGTTGAGGACTTATGACAGAACTTGCTAACTGTCTACCCAAAGAATTCTGTCTTTTTATTTCAAGGTTGGAAAATACAGTTTATTTAGAAAGTAAATTGGGGGAGGGAGGAGATTTGTTTCCCCAGGGTAGGGGAAGAGGTCAAAGCTTAGGAAAACATGGCCGCCACAGCTCAAAGAGCCACATGGCCAGACCAGAGCCTAACAAAAACAATGGCCTCTCCCTTCTTTTATGCTACCAGAACCCAATTTTACATAGAGATGAGATATGCCCCGCCCCATGGGAAATACCTGTTTTCCCTGCTTTCCTTGAAATTGGAGTTATTATGGGACATGTTAATCATGCTCTAGGTTATGAGATGCAAGTAGAAGTCTCCTGGGTCTGTTTATATCGATGAAAACAGACATGGGTCCTCAGCACAATCCTTCTCCCAATTATTTCGAATTTGAATTCAGATAAAACTACAGCAGTGGTCTTCTACCTATAGGGGTGAGAATACAAAGAAAAGGCTGAGAGAATCGTGGTGCTACTACTGCCCATGGAACTGTGGAGCCACCAAACCAATTTCTATAGCATTATGTCCACCATATTTCTTATGTAAAACACAGTCCTCGTTTTGTTGAAGCCACTTCAAATTGAGTTTCTTGCTCATTGCCACTTCTTAATTGATGCAGCCATATCAGGGGAGGTGTCTAATGGAGTCAACCATGTTTGGGGCTTAATGTACGCATCGAGGTGGTTTTCTTATTGTTCTGTCAGTTCTTACCAATAACTGATGTTGCACCCTGTATTTATTCCTTCTCACAAATCTAGATAAAATGGGGAAGTACAAATCAAATGTGATGAAAAGTATTTCAACATCTGGGATGATACCACATAGCCTGGGAACCACAGGGACTTCTTGTTCCAAAACGTACACAGACATGAGATGTACCTACCATGTCTATTTCTACCCAAAAGACCTCACAGTAGGCAGCTCAAGCCCGTGGTCATACAGGGAGTTCCTGGGATTGGAAAAACAACCCTGGCCAAAAGAGTGATGTTAGAGTGGGTGAGAAGTAGGTTCTACCCACACACATTCCAGTTTGCTTTCTACTTCTATTACCAAGAAGTGAACCAGCTGGTGGAGCAAAGCTTCTCAGAGTGATTGCATGCAAGTGGCTGGGATCGCAGGCTCTCATGTCAGAGATCATGTCCAAACTGGACCAACTTCTGCTCCCCTGTGATGGTTTTGAGGAGCTCACATCCACCCTGGTTGGAAGACTGGATGATCTGAGTGAAGACTACAACCAGAAGTTGACTGGGTCTGTTCTGCTGAGCAGTCTACTATGCAAAAAAATGCTGTCCGAGGCCACACTGCTGGTCATGATAAGATTTACCTCTTGACAGACATGTATGCTCTTGATGAAATACCCCTCCCTTGTCACCCTGACAGGGTTTAATATCATGGAAAAAGTCAAGTACTTCAAGCGTTTTTTGAGAACACGAGGGAAAGGGACATCACCTTGAGTTTTGCCATGGAAAACGCAACTCTTCTCTCCATGTGTCCGATCCCTGTGGTCTACTGGATGGTTTGCTCTTGCCTAAAAGAGCAGATGAAGAGACGAAAAAATCTGGCAGAGGCGTGCCCAATTGCCAGCTGTGTTTGCCCAAAATCTTTCTAGCTTGTTCCCAAGCACTGAGAACCTTTCCAACAAGATCCACCAAGAGCAACTGGAAGGTCTGTGTCACCTGGTGGCAGAAAGCAGGTGGCATAAAAAATGGGTGTTTGATAAGAAAGACCTTGAAAAAATCAAGATGGACAAGGATGGGCTCGCCATTTTTGCCAGCGTGAATATTCTTCAAAGGCTTCAGGGGGACAAAGACCGCTTTGCCTTTGTCCTCTTGATTTTCCAGTTTTTTGCCACCTTGTTTTGCATCCTGTTTCCCACAAAGACTCAAGAATTTCCAAATGTTGGACTGTATGAGTATCCAGTGCCAGGCAGCGAGTCCTGGAGGAAACAAGAACTATCTCACTCACATGGCACTTTTCTTTTTTTTTAATCAATATTTTTTATTATGATATTGTGGGGTACAGTTAAGGGTTAGGTATACAAATATGCTTCATTCAGGCACCCTTGTTGATAAGAGGTGTCTCCCCATCCCCAGACCGATATTTACTACCATTAATCCCATCTCCCTTCCCCTCCCCCCAAGAGTTTCCCACCACTGTCAGTCATTTTCTTATAGTATTACATTGGATGTTCAAGGTCCACTATATGAGCAAGAACATGTGATACTCGGATCTTTCTTTCTGTGAGAGCTCACTCAGTATTATAGACTCTAGTTCCATCCAGGTTGCTGCGAAATTCATGATTTTGTTCTTTTTTATGGCTGCATAGTATTCCATCATGTATATATACCACATTTTTTTAATCCAGTCCTCTTTTGATGGACAGCATGGTTGCTTCCAGGTTCTTTCTATTGTGAATAATGCTGTGATAAACATACGTGGGCAGGTATCTTTTCTATAGAGTGATTTGAGTTCTTCAGGATATATTCCCAATAGGGGGATTGCGGGATCTTATGAGAGGTCAATATTTAGAGCTTTTAGGAATCGCCATACTGTTTTCCACAGAGGTTGCACTAGTTTGCACTCCCACCAACAGTATAGAAGTGTTCCCTTTTCACCACACCCTCTCTAGAAACTGTTATTTTTTGAATTATTGATAATTGCCATTCTGACTGGAGTTAGGTGGTATCTCAGTGTGGTTTTGATTTGCATCTCCCTGATGATTAGTGAGGTTGAACATTTCTTCATGTGTCTGTTGACTGCTCGGGTGTCTTCCTTTGAGAAGTGTCTGCATATCTTTTGCCCATTTTATAATGGGGTTGCTTGTTTTTTTCTTTTCAGCACGTTTGAGTTCCTTGTAGATCCAAGATGTTAAGCCTTTGTCAGACCTGGAGTTGGCAAATTCTTTTTCCCAGTCTGTAGGCTGTTTCCCTGCTCTCCTGATGGTTTCTTTGGCTTTGCAGAAAATTGTTAGTTTAATGAGGTCCCACTTGTCTATCTTATCTCTTATGGCCTGTGGGTTTCAAGTTTTGTTCAGGAATTGAATGCCAGTTCCAATTTCCATGAGGGTATGTCCTTCATTTTCTAAGGTTCTTATGGTTGGAGGTTTTACATTTAGGTCTCTGATCCATTTAGAGTTAATTTTTGTGAATAGAGATAGATTGGGGTCCTGTTTCAATCTCCTGCATGTGGTCAGCCAGTTTTCCCAGCACCATATACTGAATAGGTTCTCCTCTCCCCAGTGGTCGAAGATGAGTTGGTTGAGAAATTGAGGTTTTGCTTCTAGAATTTCAATTCTATTCCATTGGTCTATATGCCAGTTCCTGTAACAATACCAAGTTGTTTTGATTATTGTAGCTTTATCGTAAAGTTTGAAGTCTGGTAATGTGATACCACCTACTTGTCTTTTTTTTTTTTTTTTTGCTGAGGATTGTTCTGGCTATTCTTGGTCGTTTGTGTTTCCATATGAATTCCTATGTTGCTTTTTCTAGGTCTGAGAAGAATGTTGCTGGTAATTTGATGGGTATTGCATTGAATTTGTAGATTGCCTTAGGTAATGGACATCTTCACAATGTTGATTCTTCCAATCCATGGGCATGGGATATTTTTCCACTTGTTTGTGTCATCTTTGATTTCTATGAGCAGTGTTTTGTAGTTTTCATTGTAAATGTCTTTCACATTTCTGGTTAGGAAGATGCCAAGGTATTTCTTTTTTGTGTGTGTGGCTATTGTGAATGGAATTGTGGTTTTTATTTGGGTTTCTGTTTGTTTATTATTGGTTTAAAGAAATACGATTGTCTTTTGCACATTTATTTTATATTCTGAGACTTTGCCAAAGTCCTTTATCAGTG
>NW_007253393.1:20980-32067 GCF_000164805.1 Carlito syrichta
GGGGAGAGTTCCATCTTTCTCAATCACCTAGAATACCTTCAGTAGGATTGGTATAAGCTCCTCCTTAAATGTCTTGTAGAATTCTGCTGGCAAGCCGTCTGGTCCAGGGCTTTTTTTTGTAGGTAATTTTCTTGTCACATAGTCAATGTCCTTGATTGTTATTGGTCTATTTAGGGTCTCAATTTCTTCTTGTTTCAACCTAGGCAGGTTGTGTGATGATAGAAAGTTCTCCATTTCCAAAAGGTTTTCAAGTTTGTTTCCATACAAGTGTACATAGTAGTCTCTAATGATCTTTTTTATTTCTTCAGGATCAGATGTGACTTCATCTTTTGTGTTTCTGATTGTGTTTATTTGGGCTTTTTCTCTCTTTTTCTTGGTCAGTCCAGCTAGGGGACCATCGATCTTGTTTATTCTTTTGAAGAACCCGCTTTTTGTTTCATTGATTTTTTTGTATTACCTTTTTGTCTTCTATGTCCTGGATTTGGGCTTTTATTTTGGTGATCTAATTCTTCTGCTGAAATTAGGGTTTTTGTGGTCTTGCTTTTCCAGCTTCCTTAGGTGGCTTGTTAGGCTGTTAATTTGTGATCCTTCCATTTTCTTCATGTGCATTTGTAGAGATATAAATTCTCCTTTTACTACAGCTTTCATGATGTCCCAGAGATTTTGGTAAGATGTTTCTTTATTTTCATTTGTTTCCAAGTATCTTTTAATCTCTGTTTTGATTTCATCATTGACCCAGGAGTTGTTTAGCATCATGCTGTTTAGTGTCCATGTCTTTGTGGGTTTCGGGGGGACCTTGTTGGTGTTAATGTTCATTTTTATTCCACTGTGGTCCAAGAAGGTGTATGGTAAAATTTCAGTCCTTTAAATTCGCTTATGCTTGATTTATGGCCAAGTATGTGGTCGATCTTAGAGTACGTTCCATGCAGTGATGAGTAGAATGTGTATTCTGTGGTCTTTGGATGGAGGGTTCTATAGGTATCAATTAAGTCCATTTGATCAAGAGTCACATTGAGGTTTCAGATCTCATTGCTGAATTTTTGTCCTGATGCTCTGTCTAGGGTTGTCAGTGGGGTATTAAAGTCCCAAGCTATGATGGTACTGGAGTCGATGTCTTTTTTTGTTTACCTAGGAGCTGCTTTATGAAAGTCGGTGCTCCTATGTTCGGTGCATATATGTTTAGGATGGGTATTTCTTGTTGATGGATTGAACCTTTTATCATTATGTAGTGCCCTTCTGTATCATTTTTAATTTTTGATAGTTTAAAGGGTATTTTGTCTGAGATTAAGATTGCAACTCCTTTCTTTTGTGTTCCATTCACCTGAAAATTTGCTTCCCATCCTCTTACTTTGAGTCTGTGAGTGTCCTTTCTAGTGCAATGAGTCTCTTGAAGGCAATAGATTGTTGCCTGGTGATATTTTATCCATTTTGTCATTCTATGTCTTTTCTGTGGTGCATTTAGTCCCTTCACATTCAAACTAATTATTGAAATGTGAGAGTTGATCCCTATCATAATGTTCTTACAGAGTTGTTGTTCTTCCTGTTTGTGTGTTGTCTTTCTTTTGGTTTTAGAGTTGTATCATGTGTGTTTTTAATCTTTTGCCTGTACTCTTGTGAAGAACGTTGTTGTTCTTTTTTCCTTTTCTTTTGTGTTCAATACTTTCTTAAGTGTTTCTTGTAGAGATGGTCTGGTGGCAGCGTAGGTTCTTAGGGATTGGATATCTGGGAAAGACTTCAATTCTCCCTCACTGAAGAAGCTTAGTTTGGCTGGGTATGTTATTCTCGGTTGAAATTGTTTATCTTTTAGAACTTTGAAGGTAGGGCTCCAAGATCTCCTAGCCTGGAGGGTATCTGTAGATAAATCTGCTGCTATTCTAATTGGTCTTCCCTGGTAGGTAATCTAACCTTTTTCTCTTGCAGCCTTTAGGATTTTTTCTTTTATACCTACTTTGTTTAGGTGAATTATTATGTGTCTGTGAGTTGGTCTTCTCATTTGTTGTCTTGCAGAGGTTCTCTGAATCTCTTGTGTTTGAATTTTTTCATCCTTGATGAGATGAGGGAAGTTTTCTTGAATGATTTCATGAAATGTTTGTTCCAGTGTGGCCTCTGTTTCTCTCTCTGCCTCAGGAAGGCCAATTAGTCTTATGTTCAGTCTCTTGAAGTGAGCATTCATCTCTTGAAGGTTTTGTTCTGTCTTTTTGAGGTTTTTTTCCTGTGCTTTTGACATTTTGGGTTAGTTCTGTGTTTTGGTCTTTGAGTTCTGAGATTCTTTCTTCTGTTTGGTTAATTCTGCTTTCCATGTTTATTAGTTTGTTATTTCCATCACAGTATTCTTTACTGCTGTTATTTCTGACATCAGCTCCTTCCTATTTTCCTCTTGTCTCTCCTCAATTTTTTTAATTCTCTCTATTAATGTTTTGATGTCTGGGCTTGTTGCATGTGACCAGTCATTCTGGGGGCTCTTCATTGTTTGTGTTTCGGAGTCTTTTTTCTCAGTCTGATCTCTCAGGGGTCTATTTGAGACCTATATTCTTCTTTTGGTTTTTCCTCATTTGTGCGGTTTTTTTCCCTCCCTACTTTTGCCTTCCCTCCATGTCACCATCTTCTGTAATTCTGTTATTCAGGGGTAGTGGGATTGCTTTTACTTCGGTTTGTTCAATCTCCTATTCTTCTTATGTATGCCCTCTTACTTTGTTCAATTCTGGAGTTGCACTGTAGGTTGGGGGTGGTCCTTTTTGCAGTTTTTACATTTACTTAAGGGGGGAGCTATGATTCAAAATCTATCTGCAGGTCCTGGTATCCGCTGACAGGTGTATGGATAATCTGAGACCCACTTCCCACTTCCTTGGAATCTATACATGCTGTGGGGCTATAGGTTTACTCCCTGAAATAAAATATGGTTAGCAGAGGGAAGAGAATGGAGCAGACAGTGGAGGGAAGAGGGGCTGGAGAGAGAAAGCGGAGTAAGGGGGGAAACAGACGAGTGTACCAGCTAATGGAGAGAGAGAGACCTAAACTGAAACAGATAAAAACAATAGACCATGGCTACAGACTAACCAGCTCCCATACAGAAAAAATTAAAACATACAATGATGTTAACATACAAGCTAACCAACCATCTTATTGGTGTGCTGTTCCTCTATACAAAGATATGGTTTACAGAGAGGAAAAAAGAGAAGAAAAGGAAGAGAAAAAAAGGAACAAAACAATAGGAATAGAATTAAGTCATTAAACTAACAGAACCAACGAGGAGACTCTGAGACTTTTCACTTAAGTCCAATGTCCTTTCAGCTCTGATTTCTAGCTGTCTTCTTAAGCTGGTAAATTAGTTCACAGTTGGGGTCAGTTGCCCCTGGCCTGCTGTGAAAGACAGTTCAGATCATCCTCAATTCACCACTCAAGTCTGGCCTGTGTCTGTTTTTCAAGCTTGTTTTTCCCGTTTCGGTGTTGTTACCTTGAATGGCCAACAGGTGGTGCTATCTCAGCCGCTTGCTCCAGAGGGGGTGGAGCCGGAGAGGAGCCGGGCAGAGGCCGGAGATGGAAGCCTGCCTCCGGGCACACGGGAGGACACCCAGGGCCGGCAGGACGTCAAGGTGGCAGCAGAAGTGGCAGCGATCCCAGCAGATCTTGCCTGCAGGGGCTTCAAGGACTGAAGTCGTGGAACGCCTCAGGCATGGGTGGCACGATGTGCTAGGGCCACCAAGGAGGCCAGCAGCTGCTGTGTCTGTGGCTGCAGTGGCTGTCCGGACTGCTGTGATGTCCCAGTGGTTGCAACAGCCGAACTCCGTGTGAAGAGCAGGCTCCTGATGTTGGGATCCACAGCCCCCGGGGAGAGAGCCAGAGACCCTCTGCGTTCTCCTTTGCAGAGGGTCTCACAAACCAGGCTGCCCCATCACCATCTTGCCGGAAGCCAGGACTTTTCTTATTTGGCCTTTTCAGTGAGGCGTGCATGTTCATCATGGAGCAGTCCTTCAGATGCAGGGTGTCCTTGGGCAACAAGAAGAAACTGTTGAAAGTATTGCCCCTGCTGCATGAATATATCCCACCCTCTCTGTGCTGTGGGGTCCCACAGATGTTCTACTGTCTACATGAGGCCCAGGAGGACACCTTTGTAAGTGAGGCCCTGCACAGTTATCACCAAGCTACTCTGAGAATTAACAAGAACAGAGACATGCAAGCGGCTGTTTACTGCCTAAAGCACTGTCAGCATTTGCAGCAGATGGAACTGACTGTCACCCTGAACTTCATGAAGCTGGGGAAGCCCGGCCCCAGTTTCCATTTTGGCTCTGAGTAAGTGCTTTCTTTCTTCTTTGGCTGTCTGCCTTACCCAGGGACATTACCTACGGTCTCCTGGGCATTGGGGGAGCAATCTTCTTGCCTTAAGGACCAGGATTGTGAACGTCTAAAGCTTTCTAATCTCTTCCCTACTCTAGTTTGCACAATACTTAGACAAACATGCATCTGGGGTGACCAACTGTCCTAGTTTGCCTAGCATTGAGATTTCTCAGACATGAAATTTCCAATTTTATTATTATGGCTGAGAGTGGTCCTGGGATGCAAGGCTTTGAGGATTAAACCTGGGAGAATCTCTGGCAAACCAAGGTAAGTCATTCACCCTTTTCATGTCTGTCTTGCATGCCCATAGGACTGGGACTTACCTCATGGATCACTCTTACCTTTGTGAGTCATAAGCCTTTTGGTCTCTAGGGAAGTGCTGTCCTGTAGAACTTCATGGGATGATGGAAATGTCCTGTCTCTGTCCTGTCCAATATGGGGACCACTAGTACATGCAACTGTTGAACACTTGGAATGTGGCTAGTGTGACCGAGGGACTGAAATTTTACATCGCACTCATTTTAATCAACCCAAATTGAAATTGCCACATGTGGCCAGTATCTCCTAAATTGGACATCACACCTCTTGTGGGGGGTCTATCTTTCCATGTAAAAATCATCTTTCTTCATCTTGGACTCAAGGAAACAGTAACTTATAGCGACACATCCTCAAGTGACTGTCACATCTCCTTCTTTCCTTTCTTGTCGAGCAACTTAAGGTCATTTTGATTTGCCATATCTTTTTTATCACCTGCTGTCATCTGTGGAAGAAGATACTCTGGTGTTATGGCTGAGGCCTTGAGTTTTCCAGCTCTTTCAATCACTAGAGATTCGGACAGTTCATCTTATTTCCAGGGCCTCTGTTTCTTCATGAGTAAAATGAGAATTTAAGAAATATTACAGCCAGGTGCAGTGGCTCAAGCCTGTAATCCCAGCACTTTGGGAGGCTGAAGCAAGAGGATTGCCTGAGCCTGCGGGTTCAAGACCAGCCTAGGCAACTTGGTGATACCTAGTCTCTACAATAAATCAAAAATTAACTGGGCATGGTAGTGCACACCTGTAGTCTCAGCTACTTGGAAGGCTGAGGCAGAAGGATTGCCAGAGCCTGGCAGGCCAATGCCGGGTTGGCCATGAGCATGCCACTGCACTCCAGCCTGGACAACAGAGAGTCCTACTCAAAAAAAGGGGGGTGCATATCTTAGCAGGTTGTTATAAAGGTGAGCAAGGTAAAATGTCTGAGACATTGAATGAGTCCTGATCCTCAGTTGGTACTCAGTAGACACAGGCTGTTGTTATGAATGTGATTCTTATCTCCATCACTCTCCTGAAACTCAGATCTTCATTTTGTGAAATATAATGTGTTTCTTTTTGTTCTCTTAAGAAGAGGCAAATAGCACTGTTTGTTTTTCTCGTATGGCCAGGTATTTATGCCAGTGACTTCTCCATCTGACACCATGGTGCACTGAAGGTCAGACATAGGTTGTAACTTGTCCTAGATCACCCAGCTAATGGGAGCTAAGGTGAACTAAAGTTGACCCCAATGGCTATGATTTAAAAAGTGGGCAATCCCTGGGTCCCCTCCCACTGTAGGAACTTTTGAATCCTACTTTCTAAAAAACTAAATAGATAAGACAACTCATCTGACCTCTGGGGTTGGGGGAAGGAAGGGGGACATCCTCCTTTCTGGTGCATAGCTGAAATGCCTTTCTGAGTTCTTAACTGCCCTGCATAAAGGAGCCACGGTCTCTCCCAGACCGTGTCTTTCCATAAAGCACTGCCTACGTCCTCAGCTAATGCTCATTTATGATATGAAAGTCTAACATTCAAAGACTTGTCTAATGTAGGAGGAGGGACCCAAGAAACCTGGAACTTATTTGTAAAAAAATGTCTATTTATCTTACATGTTTAAACTTTGGTCACCTTCAGAGTCCTCTCTGTTTAATGCAATGCCCCTAAGGAGAGGCTTTTTCTACTGCTCAAAACAGCTTTTGAACTTGTCCATGAGGATGCCTTTGAGTGCTTCTGCCATTTTTTTTGTTTGTTTGTTTCACCTCTCCACATCAGCCACACGTTTTTCTCTGAGGTCTTTTTTCATCAGGGGAAACCAAAGAAGTTGCTCAGTGTGAGATGGGGTGAGCAGGGAGTGTGGGGCACAGGAGTCATGCCGTCTGGGGTCAAAAACTGCTGAACACTCAGCATGGCATGGGCAGGTGTGCTTGCAGATCACCCATCATGAAATGGGCAAGTGCCTGAAAGACTCTCCAAAAGCAGTTCACGGAAGCCGAACACAGCCTCTTCTGCAACAGCACTAGCAGGTCCACGGATGCCACTGGGTTCCTAGAACACTCACCTTGTAGGGGAAGCCTAGATGACAAGGGGCCCACTCTCCAGAAGACAATTCTGATTTGGGGTGTTTCCCCCTCATATGGCTAGATGAATACAAGTTGGCCTTCTCTTGCATTAGGGACATGGAAGTTCTGTTCCTTTCTTCACTGTGGCAAGCAGCATGCAGGACTCCAGCCATCCCTGTGAGTTTCTCTGGAGCAGCGGGAAGCACATGATAGCCTGAAGGCCCAAGTCAGCTTGCTGCTTGATTTGGTAAAGCAATCTCCACTGGCGTCCAGCCACACTTGTTTGTTACGTATCATCTCAGACGACAACCCCACTGCAGGGGCAGAACTGAGGCATTGTCACAAAATGCTATACTGCAAACTCAAATATATTTCCTATCTGGTCAGTTACAGAAGAAGTGTGCCAGTCCCCGCTGTGGGGTATATTTTTTAAAAAGAAGTAACTGCATCACAAAATACATACACATCCCGTCTTTGAATTTAGCACCATCAGTGTCACCAAATTATTTTCCACGGAAACTTGGTATTTCTTGGGTAGAGTGAGTTGTATTCACTCATATTAGATGGCCACACAGGACCATGGTGTTCCACGTGTGCTCTCCACTGACATGGGCCATTCCAATGTGCCACACACCACATGTGATGGGCCCTCCAGCCCCTGAGAATGTTTTTTAGGAAGGAGAATGGATGCCAGAGCTTGATGTTCTGCTTGGTGTCGTCTGTTGGTCTTCCCACTAAGACCTCAAAAGTCTAACCGCCATGCCTTACCATGAGCTGAACAATCATGCAACCTAACATTCGCAGAAGTCTTGAGAGATGATGTGTTTCTTTCACGTGGCTGAGTCCACTGATAATTTTTGTGGAAGTTCTTGGAGGGGGTCAGTACCATTCCTATGTGTTTGCATTCCTCAGTATTTGCTGGGTGTGAAAATGTGTGGCTGTATCTTATGGTGCTTAAATTTTAAACAAAAATGACATGCTGGTATAACCATTCTGAAATCTGCTCTTTTCACATAACAGGTCTTGGGAATCTTTTAATGTCTGTGTATCCCATCTTCACTGAAGCATTGTTCTAAAAATAGGCAGGCTAGAGATAATTAAAGGATTTCTCCCTCGATTTACTTTTGGGTTGCTTATTTATTTTATTTATTTATTTATTTATTTTGAGTTGGAGTCTCACTCTGTCATCCAGGCTGGAGTGCAGTGGCATGCTCATGGCTACCACGGCATCAACCTGCTGGGCTCAGGCAGTCCTTCTACTTCAGCCTTCCAAGTAACAGAACCACAGTCTCATGCCACCATGCCTAGCTAACTTTTTTATTTATTGTAGGGAAGAGGTCTCGCCAAGTTGCCCAGGCTAGTGTTGAACCCCTGGACTCAGGCAGTCCTCTCACTTCCGCCTCCCAAAGTGCTGGGATGACAGGCATTAGCTACCACACCTGGCTTACTTTTGGGTTGTTTTCAACAATTTCTTTAACAAAAACTACAAGAAAAATCTTCATGTGGTTATTGTGTCAGCCTCGCTGAAAGGACTGCGTTGGGGGAATACAAGACAAAGCAGATCCTTCCACCTCCAAGTGACATCACGTGCTCATCCAGCTCTATATTTTTCTTCTTCAACTCATCGTACCAAAAAGACTCATTCTTCTCTTACTCTGATCCTACAAGAGGGGACCCCAAAAAAACCAGAATTATCTTTTGGACTGTGGGCCCCTTGTAGTCCAGACTTCCCTCACCAGGTCAGTGTTCGAGGAACTCATCCGCATCTGTGGAGCAGCTAGCATTGTTGTGAGAGGTTGTGTTCCACTTCAGAAAATTTTTTTTCTTGGAGATTCTTTCAGTGCACTTTCCCATTTCATGATGGGGGATTTACGAGCACACCTGCCCACACGACACTCGGCGTTCAGCAGTTTGGGACCAAAAACAGCATGACTCCTATGCCCCACCTTCTCTATTCACCTGATCTCATCCCTTAAATGATTTTTTGTTTGTTTCTCTGATGGAAAAAAGTCCTCAAAGGGAAATGTTTTGCCAGTGTGGAAGAGGTGAAACAAAAGACAGCAGAACCACTGAAAGGCATCAAAATTGATGAATTCAAAAACTGTTTTGAGTGGTGAAAAACCATCTTGATAGATGTGTTGCATCAGACAGAGGGTACTTTGAAGGTGGCTGAAGTCTAAACATGTGAGAATAAGTACACACTTTTTTATCATTAAATTATAGGTTTTGGGGGTTTCCCCCTCATATATAGGGTTTTTGCTTTTTGATAAAAATTGTATGTACACAGAACAAGATATAAATCAATCTCTGCCCCCACATAAATCCCAACTAACTAAAAAACAATTCCTGTTCTTCCTAAGTCATGAGAAAATGCGAATTTCTTACCTGAGGTCTTTAATCTTCCTGGAATTAAATGATAAATCTTGTGATGGTTTTTCTAGGTGTGTGTGGCTTTTTGTTTTTTTCTTTTTTGTTTTTTTGAGTCAGAGTCTCACTCCGTCACCCAGGCTGGAGTGCAGAGGCATGCTCATGGCCACCACAGCCTCGACTCACTGGGCTCCAGTAATCCTTCTGCTTCAGCCTTCCAAGTAGCCAGAACTACAGGCATGTGCTACCACACCCAACTAATTTTTTATTTATTGTAGAGATGAGGTCTCACCAAGTTGTCTGGGCTGGTCTCGAACCCATGGACTCAGGCAATCCACTCACCTTGGCCTACCAAAGTGCTGGGATGACAGGCTGAGCCCCCAAGCCTGACCCTTTTTTTAAGTAAGAGTGTCTTAGAGTAATCAAGGGATCAATGGCCCCAACCAGGGTAGGGAACACTGTTCCTGGGTTCACTGTTGGTTTTCTCAAATTTAATCTTTAACAATAAGGCATTTTCTCTTTTCTCCCTTGCACACAGAGCACAAGAGAGTGAAAAGCTTTATCACTAGTGGCAGGACTTATGCTCCGTATTCACAATAAATGAGAACCTGGAAGTCCTGCTTGTGACCAACAGTGTTTTGGGGGCCCATTCGGTTAAGGTTCTTGCAGACGCACTGAAGCACTCTCAGTGTAAACTACAAAAGCTACTGTGAGTGTAAAATGAACCGTGGTTAGAAGGAGTTCCATGGAAACAGCCTGCTTTCCCTCTGTTTCTTCATTCTGTCTCTCCTCTCGCACTAGATTTCCAGAAGGCACCCATGCTCCTTCTTGAAAGGAAGGTCCAGGGTGACCTTCACTGCATGGGGAGAGTGAGACACAAGTTGCTTGGTAGCTGAGCATGGTGGGTTCATGCCTGTCATCCCAGCACTTTTGGAGGCTGAGGTGAAAGGATTCCCTGAGCCCAGGGATTGGAGACCAGCCTGGGCAACATAGTGAGAACTTGTCTCTACAATAAGTCAAAATATTAGCAGGGCATGGTGGTGCACACCTGTAGGTCCAACTACTTGAAAGGCTGAGGCAGAAGGATTGCCTGAGCCCGGGAAGTCAAGGCTGCAGTGAGCTGTGATCAGGCCACTGTGCTCCAGCCTGAGCCACAGAATGGGACTCTGACTCAAAAAACAAACAAACAAAAACGACTTGCTTGGTGAGCAAGACCACAAACCCTGGAGCCAGACCGCCAGCCCATCCCCTGCCTTGCTAGTCACTGGCTCTGTGTCCTTTAGAGAGTGATTTGTACAATGGATGATGGAGAGCTTTCTGACATCTTCCTCCATGTGTGCCTTAGTGTGTCCATCCACAAAATGATCATAGCGACAGGAAGACTAAGTGCAGTCATGTCTGGGCACGGTGGCTCATGCCTGTCATCTCAGCACTCTGGGAGGCCAAGGCAGGAGGCTTGCTTGAGCCCAAGAGTTCAAGACCAGCCTGGGCAATGGAGTGAGACCTCATCTCTACCAAAAAAAATGCAAATATTAGCCAGGTGCGGAGGTGTGCACCTGTAGTTTCTGCTACTCAGGAGGCTGAGGCAGAAGGATGAGCGCAGGCAATCACCTGAGTCCAGCAGGTCGAGGCTGCGATGAGCTGTGATCATGCCACTATATGCCAACCTGGGCGACAGAGTGAGACCCTGTCTTTTAAAAAAATGCAGTCGTGCATGCAAAGGCCTTAGAACCATGCCTGAAACAATGTAGAAGCTCCCTAATCCCTAATGCAGTTGTGGCTTGCAGGTGGATGCTGTCTTGCAGAATGCACATGTGAAGAAAGCACGTCCTGTGGTTTATTTCTGTGTTCCTTTGAAGCCAGCACTGTTATCACAGTTATTTTTTTTTAATTTTTTAATTTTAAATATGTGGGGTACAATTCAGGGTTAGGTATACAAATGTTCATTATGCAGGTGCCATTGATGATGAGGTGTGCCCCTCCCTCCTGTGGCAGTTTCCCTTATCTGCCAACCTCACCCCCTCCCCTGGCAGTT
>NW_007253393.1:33039-55369 GCF_000164805.1 Carlito syrichta
GACCTTGTCTCAACCAAGAAATCCAAAAACTAACCAGATATGGGGGCATGCACCTGTGTTCCCAACTACTCAGGAGGCTGAGGCAGAAAGATCACCTGAGCCCAGGAGGTCGAGGCTGCCATGAGCCTTGATTGTGCCACTGCATGCCAGCCTGGGTGACACAGTGAGACCCTGACTCAAAAAAAAAAAAAAAAACGAATTAGCCACCTTGATGATGGTGAGGGTTTCACAAATGTATGCATGTGTCCAAACTCGTCAAATTGTGTACATTAAATAGGTACAGTTTTAATATACTTCAATAAAACTTTTTTTTATTTTAAAAGCTATGTAACTGAGGGTAAAAGAGGCCATTCACCAGCAAGCACAAACATTGGATATGTAGGGCAGAGCTGAGTTTTAGAAAAGAAACATGATTTTAGGGGAGTCCTGATGGAAGATACAGGGAACAGCAGACCTCCAAATCCTCCTGGTATAAGAGGAGATTCCCTTTGCTTTAGGGAAGACTTCGTAGATTCTTAGACACCCCTCCCCCCACATCCAACCTAATTTCAATCCTATACATTGTTAATTCTGATTTACTATCTCTTCACCATGGGACATGTGTTAACATGCATTCACGTCAGTCTTTATTTTTTTTGAGGCAGGGTCTCATTCTGTCACCCAGGCTAGGGTGAAGGGGCACAAATCACAACTTACCACAGCCTCCGGCTCCTGGGCTCAGCGATCCTCCGTCCTCAGCCTCCCAAGTATCCAGGACTACAGTTGTGCACCCCCATGCCCAGCTCTTTTTTTATATTTTGTAGAGACAAGAACTCACTCTGTTGCCCAGGCTGATCTCAAACACTTGGGCTCAAGCAATACCCCCACCTCGGCCTCCCGAATTGCTGGGATGTCAGGTGTAAACCACCACTCCCGACCTGTGTCAGCCTTTAATGTCTGCTCTGAATGTGCTTGTAAACTCCCCGAGGGTGTGGCCTTGCCTGTGTTGTGAGCTGCAGTTTCCCAGGAGCCCAGGGTGGAGGGCACAGAGTCCCGTGACCACGAATGGACCCTGCTGTCATCCGACACATCTTTCCTGTGCAGAATCAGGCATGTGAATCGTGCCATGCTGAACAAAGACTTCGTCCATGTTTTGGTGGAGAACCAGCATCTGCGATACTTGGAAATACAGCTCACCGAAGTGGAGCACGCGACCGTGACGCTTCTGAGCAGAGCCTTGCAGTCCACCCGCCCCCCGCCCCGGTGCCGGCTGCAGTGTCTGAGCTGAGAGTCGGGATGGGGACAGGGAGGGAGCCCTGGTGCCCCCAAGGGTCTTTTCAGAGGTGGTGGCGACATGCTCTGTCTGCCTGTCTCATTTTTTTATATACCATTCGTGTCGTTCAACTGTGAAATTGCAATTTGACAATGTTCTCCAAGAGGGGTGACTCAAAAAACCCAGAATTATCTTTCAGAGGGTGGGTCTGCTGTAGTCCAGGCTTCCCCCACTAGTGTTAGAAAAACCATCGTTGGCATCAGCCTACCAGCTAGTGTTGTTGTGAGAGGCTGTGTTTCACTTCAGTGAATTTTTTTTTTTAGTTGGAGTCTCACTCCATCACCCAGACTGGAGAGCAGTGGCACAATCATGGCCACCCCAGCGCTGACCTGCTGGACTCTGGTGATCCTTTCGCCTCAGCCTTCCAAGGAGCAGAAACACAGATGCTCGCCACCACACCACACTGGCTTATTTTTGGATTCATTGTAGAGACAAGGACTCACCAAGTTGCCTACGCTGGGCTTGAACTCCTGGGCTCAGGCAATCCTCTCACCTCAGCCTCCCAAAGTGCTGGGATGACAAGCAGAGCCCAGCCCAGTGATTTTTTTTTTTTTTAGATTCTTTCAATGTGTCTGCCCACTTCATGATGGGTGATTTATGAGCACACCTGCCCACCCCACATTGAGTGTTCAGCAGTTTTGGACCCAAAACAACAAGACCCCTGTGCCCCGTGCTCCCTATTCACCAGGTCCCACCCCAAGTGAGTTTTGTGGTTCCCTGGTGGAAAAAGTCCTCAAAGGGAAATGTTTTGCTGACGTGGAAGACGTGAAACAAGAAATGGCAGAAAGCACTTAAAGGCATCAAAACGGACAAGTTCAAAAACCGTTTTGAGCTGTGGAAAAAGTGTCTCATTGGGTCTATTACATAAACAGAGGGTACTTTGAAGGTAACTAAAGTTTAAACATGTAAGAATAAATACAGACCAGGCTCGGTGGCTCAGTCTGTCATCCCAGCACTTTGGGAGGCTGAAGCAAGTGGATTGCCTGAGCACACGGACTCGAGACCAGACAACTTGGCGGGACCTCATCTCTACAATAATTCAAAAATTAGCTGGGTGCAGTAGTGCATGCCTACAGTTCCAGCTACTTGGAAGGCTGGGGCAAAAGGATCACCTGAACCCAACAGGTTGATGCTGGGGTGGCCATGAGTGTGCCACTGCACTCAAGCCTGGGCGGCAGAGTGAGACTCCAACTCAAAAAAAAGAATGCATACACAGTTTTTTAATAGACAAATTTCTGGGTTTGTCTATTAAAAAATAGATCTGTCTGATATAGGGAAAACTGAGCCCCCATGCAAGAGGTGATTGTTAAACATTAGGAATTTTATGACCCAGTTGTTAAACAGAATTTTAAATTTTTTGGCTTGGAGTTGCACCCTGTCAAAGGCTGGAGTGCAGTGACACAAACAAAGCCTCCACCTCCTGGGCTCAGGTGATCCTTTTGCCTCTGCCTCCCACGTAGCTGGGACTACAGGTGTGCACCACCACACCAGTTTTTTTTTTTCTTTTAGTCAAGACAAGTTCTCACTATGTTGCCCAGACTTGTCTCGAACTCCTAGGCTCAATCAGTCCTCCCACATCAGCCTCCCAAAGTCCTGAGATTACAGGCATCAGCCAGTGTACATACCTTAAACAGCATTTTAAAAAGTTGAAGCATATACACTTACACGTATAGCAGAAGACAAAGGCAATAGCTAATTAAAATGCATCACTTCCTAGCTGTTTTACTGTCATCAATGCTGGGGTTCAGGGAGCATCTTCTATAACAGGCAGAAAGGAAGAGGGGAAACCGGGCTCGGTGGCTCAGCCTGTAATCCCACGCCTTTGGGAGGCTGAGGTGAGTGGATTGCCTGAGCCCGTGGGTTCGAGACCCACCTGGGCAACTTGGCGAGACCTCATCTCTACAATAAATCAAAAATTAGCTGAGCGTGGTAGCGCGTGCCTGTAGTTCCAGCTACTTGGAAGACTGAGGTGGAAGGCTCGCCGGAGCCCAGCAGGTAGAGGCTGCGGTGGCCGGGAGGAGCCACTGTACTCCAGTCTGGGCAACAGAGTGAGATTCCAACTCAAAAAGAAAAAAAGGCAGATGATACATATTTTTAGTTTGTGGGCCAGGCAATCTCTGTCACGTCGACTCTGCTCTGTGTTAAAATGCTGAAGTGGCTGTCACTCATGTGCAAATTAACAGGCACAGCTGTGTTCTGATAAAACGTATGTATATGTTTGAACACTGAAATTTGAATGTCCTATGGTTTTTATGCATCCTAAAATATCACCCTTTGAATGATTTTTGGCCACTTAAGCATGGATTGTTTTGTTTTGTTTTGTTTTGTTTTTGTTTTTTGGCTTTGTGCTTTTTTATTTCAATAGCTTTAGGGGATACAAATAGTTTTTGGTCTGGGCTTTACATGTACCCATCATCCCCACCTGTGCACACTGTACCTGACAGGTGATATTTCGTCTCTCCACCCCTTCCCGCCCTCCCCCTCTGAGTCTCCAGTGTCCATGAAGTCATTCTCTCTTCCTTTGCAGACCCTTAATTTAGCTCCCACTTATACGAACACAGGATGCTTGGTTTTCTGTTCCTGAGTTAGTTCATTTAGAATCATGATCTCCAATGTCATCCGAGTTGCTGCAAAAGACATTATTTCACTCTTTTTGAGGGCTGAATCATATTCCGTGGTGTATATATATATACCATGTTCTCATTATCCACTGATCAGTAAGAATAAATGCACAAGCCCTGTGTGGCCCCAGCCATCATTTCCCGGGAACTGAATCCTTAATGCCAGCTGCTCCTAGCCGGCCTGGGAGAGGGCGAGCCCCAAGGGCAAATTCTGCTGTGACAGACACTCCTGATTGGGGCAGGCTCCCGGGAGAAGGCCTGGAGCTGGCCTCACTTTTACATTGGAGCAGACTACCTGAGGCTGATCAGTAAGAATAAATGATTGTTGGTGACTGGCACCGATCTATGAGGGAGGGTTGGACCCGCACTGGAGAGTCAAGACGGCAAGAAGAGACCACTCGGAGGCAGTTCTTCTGGGATCAGTCTGATCAGGACTGAGTCCAAATTTTATTCAGACTCCTTCCAACTTATATACCATTTTCTATACCCTCCAGCAGTGTGATAATTACTTGCTGGGGGCATACAAATTCCATGATGTATATTGCGCTTTACAAACTATGCATCACAAGACCATCACGAGACTTGCAAGTTCCAAGCAAACAATTACAATTCCATGATGCATGACGTGCTTCACAAAACTTACATTAAAATCACAGGTGCACAACTTCAACACAGATTGTATAAACTGTTTCCCATAATGTTCAATAAATCATTCATGATGTACTCTTTGTTCTAAACTCAGATTAATACAAAAAACAATTTCCTAAGTTAAATTCAAGTTTAATGATCAACCTAATATTTTCTAACAATTAATACTATCAACTTAACATTATACTATAATTTATAAATTTACTTAAATGACTTAACTGTTAGTTATACTATTAACCTATTATGATTTAATGTAATGCCTTATAATTCAATTAAAACTTATTCTTAAACTACCAAACTTTACTACAATTCATATGAGTTTCATATGTCTAAACTTTAATTTCTATATAATCTAATGATTGAGCCTTAATACTATGCTATATCCTATTAAACAAATACCTATCATTAATTTTTATATGAATCATGTAGTAACTATTATATTAGAATAATGTAGCAAAAAGAAACAAAACAGCAAGCACAAATTTACTAAAATATACTATAAAATGTGAGTGCAACTATAAATGTATATATATTTTGTCCTAACAAGTCTTTTCTAAAAATCAATTTGTAGCTGGCATGCTTTTGGATAATGAACTGCACGGTTGCCATGACAATGGCCAGGGGGCAGAGGCAAACTAAGAGTTTCAGTACGTAATGAAACTGGAAACGTTCTGCCTGGCCAGAGGCAGGTAAACAGAACTATTACAATGATTTTAACTTCTAATCTTAACCCTAAGAAAAACTGCTTGCGGGAACAAAGGCTGACTAACCAGTTTACCAGGAAATAGAAGTTTAGAAATATCTTAAAAAAGGAGTACAACTTAGAAAGACAAAAACATAAAATAATTCTGCTGTGCACTTTCCATCAGGCATAGTGCGATTTACTTAAAGTTTTATATCTTAATATTGTAAGTTCTGTTGCCATATATGCACACTGGTCACTATTCACACACCAATATTGCAGGTGTTACTAATATTCCATATCAGAGGCAATCTTCCAGATAGAACTTTATAGGCCTCAGTCATGTAGCTATAGATGTTGGCTCCCAACAAATGATGATTCCACAACTTTGCAGCCGTGAATGGTGCTGTGGTGATCCTCAGAGTGTGGTGGCTCTGGGCTTTCTGCCAGCCTGGTGATGGGTGGGGCTGTGAGGACCCCTGTCATTCTCTGACCTCCTTGAGCTTTCTAAGTTGGTATGGGAGAAAGCACTCAAGCTCCCTACCTATGTGCACTCCGGGCTACCCCAGTGGGGGTTGGGAGGGAGTCCTCAACTGCTGTGTTGTTCAGAGGCCACACAGAAGAGTTTCCAAGGTAGTGGAAAGTTACTATGGCAGTGCATCCCACCCAGCTTCCCACCTCAGCCACAGGCAGTCTGTGTTCCAATATAAAGGAACCCCACCCAGGAACATCCACCACAGAATTTGCCCCCGGGGCTCCTCCTCTCCCAGGCTTTTTTTTCCCCTGTACTGCTTCACGTGGTTTTCAGCAGAGCATGGCCATTTCCCATGAGGGACTGGAGTCCCTGAGGCTCGGGGGAACCTTCAGAGTCCATAGCAGGGGCACAGAGCTCCTGAATTCCCCTCACTCACCTCCCCAGCTGTGTCCAGAGGTTGTTCATGATTCATGCAGTGGGTCAGGTGATTCTGGCTAGTTCCAACCCAGGCGGATGGACTTTTCTTCATGTTCTGTGAATCTCATCGCCTCTCCGATGAGTCGTGGGGTATGTGGCTGGCCTCCTTCCTCTCTGTGTGCTGAGGAATTCTCTTTGTTTTGATTTACTCCATGGGAGAAACACCTTCCAATTACTTTCACTGGTCATCTTCTATTTAAAGATGTCTTTTTAAAAATGATTCTTAATTCACAGCTGTACAAAACCAAGTGGCAAACCAGACTTGGCCCAAGGGCCATTGTTTATCAAGTCCCAATGGGTGCCCTTGAGGTTAATGATACAAAAATTCCAAGTTCAGCCAAATATGCTTCAAGAGGTTTATTCTGAGCCAAACATGAGTGACCAGGCCCAGGACACAGCCCCAAGAAGTTTTAAGAGCTTGTGTCTGAAATGGCTGAATTGCAGTGTGGTGATGTACATTTTAGGGAAGCAGGGATTACAAAGAAAGCATAAATCAATACATGTGAGATTTATGTTGGCTCAGCTGGGGAAAGTGGGACATCTCCAGGTAGGATCTTGAAGGTCATAGGTAGATTCAAACACTTCCTGCAATTTCTAGCTCCTATCTCAGGAATTTGCAAACCAGTAGGGGAGATGCCCTACCAATAAGGAGGCTGAGATAAGAAGGTGTAAAAACTCCAAGTTTCTTGAACCGTAGATGAAGTTCACAGGTGGCAGACTTCAGAGAGGATAGACATGTGTCTCAGAGGTGGCCAGGGCCTGGGAGTTCCCAAGAGACAGCCTGCAGGCTCATAGGATTCTTTGATTTCCTTCTTTATCGATTGTGTGATGTTATGCCAGAGTCAGGTTGGAGAATAAACTTCAGTATGTTGGGTGATAAGAGCCCCATCTGGTGAGTCTTTATCATGTGGGACTTCCCAAGCCTCATGTTAGGAATTTGAATAAGAGAAAAAGGTGAGTGTTAGTCCTAAAGGTTGCTGATGTCTACCATATCCATGTGGTGGAAATATTGTTTAATGGTGTTCCTGTGCATACCTCCTCCCAACTCCTCACTCAGTGACTTCCCACTGGTAACCTAAAATCAGCCATGGTGGGAGTATCTATGCTACCGGCACTGGCATTCACTGCACCTAAGGGCTTTCTTCTCCAGAGAGCCGGTGGTTAAACATTTACCAGCCCACAACTTCTTAGCACCTACTTGCCAGCCTTGCTGTGTGCTAATGCCCTCTCAACAGAATTCATAGGCCCTCTCCCTTTATTTTTGTCCACCAATTCCACACCTTTGCATCCATCAGAGCTGAATGAGGCTTGGATAATCTCTACGTCTTATAGTCCTTCTTTTACAGAACATAAAACTCAGATGGCTGGAACCTGATGCAGTGTAACACTTTGTGAAAAGTTTTTATCAATGGCCCCACTCAAGACTAAAACCTAGCTCGACAAGATGGGGCTTAGGAAAAGCTCTCTGACATCACTGGATCTCAGTTCTTCACCTTGATGAATGTTTGGCAAATAAGTGTATACAATTTCAGTAGAGAGGAGAGGAGAAATAAGTTTCCACAATTTATCACACTGCATGGTGACGACAGTTAATAATTATGTATGTGTCCAAATTGCCAAAAGAATAGATTTTTAACATTCTTATCATACACACACAAATAATAAGTTGGGGCTGGGTGCAGTGACTCACACTTATAATCCCAGCACTTTGGGAGGCTGAGAAGGAAGGATTGCTTGATTCCATGAGTTTGAGACCAGACTAGGCCACTTAGCCAGACTTCATCCTAACAAAAAAAGAAGAAGAAGAAGAAAAGTAAAGCTGGGCATGGTGGTGTGCATCTGTAATTCCAGCTACTCAGGAGGCTAAAGCAAGAGGATCTCATGAGCCCAGGAGGTCAAGGATGTGGTAAGCCATGAGCCTGGGCAACAAAGTGAGACCCTGACTCAAAAATAATAAGCATATGATAATTTAGTGGGGTGATGAATATGTTAATTAGTTTGACTGACTCTCAATGTATACATAGATGAAAACATCATATTGTAACCCATAAATATACAGTTTTAATTAATCAACTAAAATGTTTTAAAATTTACATTTCAAGGTCCTCAACGAAGTTCCTGACACATAGTTAGAGCCCAATTGTCATCCCATTCCAGTTGTTTACAGCCTTGAGTGTATGTTGTTTTCTGTTGATAATTTGGGAATAAGATGCTGAGCTCCATGCAGGTGTACAGGCCAGAAAACTTGTAGGGAACTTCTTATGAAGAACAAGAATGTGGCTGACCATGGTGGCTCATGCCTGTCATCCCAGCACTTTGGGAGGGGAGGCAAGAGGATTTCCTGAGCCCAGGGGTTCCAGACCAACCTGCTCAACTTGGCGAGACCTCGTCTCTCCAATAAGTCAAAAAATTAGCCAGGCATGGTAGTACATGCCTGTAGTCCCAACTACTCAGGAAGCTGAGGGAGGAGGATCACCTGAGCCCAGGAAGTCAAGGCTGCAATGAGCAGTGAGCATGCCACTGCACTCCAGCCTGGGCAGCAGAGTGAGACTCCAACACAAAAAACATTTTTTTAAAAAAAGAACAAGTATGTGAGGACAGTAGGATCTGTGCGCATCATTTCCCAGGAGGAAAGACCCAGCATGTGTGTGTTCGGCTTCTGTAGGTTGGAAGATTGCTTGACCACCAGTAGAAGCTGTATTGATCTTGTCTGTGGTCTGCAATGTAACACACATCTGAAGACCCTAATGCTAAGGGAAAGTTCCCTGGAGCCCTTTGGGGCATATTGCCTGTCTGTTATCCAGCTGGAGAGACTATCGTAAGTCCCCTTTTGTGGTGGTGGTTTGGTAGATTTAGAGCTTCCAGGATAAAAGCTTCTAAGGGGAGGGGCAGTATTGGAACACCGTAAGTCTTGTGATTGATATAATTAAGTATAATAGATAAGGCTAGTCATGGTGGCTCACACGTGTAATCTCAACATTTTGGGAGGCCAAAGTGGGAGGATGGCTTGAGCCCAGGAGGTTGAGGCTGCAGCAAGCTATCAACCTGCCACTGCACTCCAACCTGGGCAAAAGAGTGAAACTCTTTCTCTTAGAAAAAATCAAGTACATATGTTACTATTTTGCCAGGCACAATGGCTCATGCCTGTAATCCTAGCACTTTGGGAGGTTGAGGTAAGAGGATCACTTGAGCTCAGGTGTTTGAGACCAGCCTGAGTAATATACATCATCTCTACTTAAAAAAATAAAAAATTAGCTTGGTGTGGTGGTGCATGCCTCTAGTCCCAGCTACTTGGGAGGCTGAGGCAGAAAGATGGCCTGAGGCCAGAAGGCTGAGGCTGCAGTGAACCCATGCTTGTACCATGGTACTGTAGCCTGTGATGATAGCAGGGATGTGAGGAGGCGTGTGCACTCATTATCATCCATCTGTATAAGACAAAGGAAACCCACACATGGGAGTGAATTAGATTGCATCTCATCTGTGTGTTTCTTTCCCACAGGATGGAGAACTGCAACCTCACACAGCAAACTTGTGAAACTCTGGCTGCCTTTCTCAGGGATAGTACAATGCTGACCCACCTGAGCTTGGCAGAAAATGCCTTGATGGATGAAGGGACAAAGCATATCTGGAATACCTTATGGAACTCGAGATGGCTTCTGCAGAGGCTGGTGTAAGTCCTAAAAGATCCTGTTCTCAAAACTCCCTGGAGCAAACTAACAGAAAGCCTGAGAGAACCCATTGTGCGTTCACTTCTGCAACGTATCTATGAAGTGCCAGCTGCGTGTTAGGCATCGTGCTGATGCTGGGTGGGGGAGGGGAGCCCAATGAAAAGGGAAGCTATCGTTCTTTCCATGCCAGAGACAAATTAGCTTAACAGCGGTGTTCTCAAACCATGGACCAGGGCACCCCAGTGTGAACAGAGGAGACTGCAGGGTATTTTAAGTGTAAGGGATACTGACATCAGTCTGTCACTGCAAGCACTACAAATCTGAGGTCATTCCAGTGTAGCATTGGACCATGCTTCAGTCCCTTTTGTTCTCAGACCCAGGCCCAAGTGCTCGCTGCTCAAAGCCCAACTCAAGAGATGAGAGTTGGTGGAAGGAAAGGCAGGTTTATTCAAGAAGCCAGCTTCCCAGGGAGATGGCGGACTTCTGTCTCAAGTACCACCTCAGACTGTGTGTTGGTCAGAGTTTGTATTTATTTATTTATTTATTTATTTATTTTAGTTGGAGTCTCACTCTGTCACCCAGGCTGGAGTGGCACACTCACCACCATCCCAGCATCAGCCTGCTGGGCTCCAGCAATCCTTCTGCCTCAGGCTTCCAAGTAGCAGAACTACAGGCTTGCACTACTACCCCTGGGTAATTTTTTGATTTATTGTAGAAATGAGGTCTCACCAAGTTGTCCAGGCTGGTCTGGAACCCGTGGGCTCAGGCAACCCCCTTGCCTCAACCTCCCAAAGCACTGGAATTATAGTCCTGAGCCACTGCACCTGGCCCAGAAAGGCCCTTTAAAGGGAAAATGGGTGTGGAAAACCTGAGGCATGGGACAGGGTGTAGGACACGTGTCCGTGTTCCAGTGACTACCTTGAGTAATTGTCCTCCTAGGGGTCTGAGGGCATAATTTTGGCTGGAGCTGGGGGTTGGATTAGTCATCTGTGAGTCCCGTCATGTCAGAGGTCTCCCCAGTCCAGGCTCAGGCCTACTTTGTTCTAAGATTCACCTGTGGGGGCATGGTTGATTTTACCCTGATTGTGGCTGGGCTGTAGATTAACTGCCTTGAGGTGCTCCCTAAAGTGGGGAGAGTTCTGTAGCCAGGCCTTCATGTTTGGCTTGCTTAAAGATGAGCCCTTGGGCTGGATGTGGTGTCATTCCAGCACTGTGAAAGGCTGAGGAAGGAGGACTGCTTGAGCCCAGGAGTTTGAGACCAACTTGGGAGCACAGCGAAACCTCGTCCCTGCAACAAATCAGAAAGTAGCCAGGTGTGGTAGTGCATATATGTAGTCCCAGCTATTGGAAAACTGAGACGGAAGGATTACCTGAACCCAGGCGGTCGAGGCTGCAGTGAACCATGATCGTGCCACTGCACTCCAGCCTGGACAACAGAGTGAGACCTGACTCGAAAAAAAGAAAAATGAGCCCTTGAAATTTCTAAGAAAGCATAGAGTTAAATAAGGATAAGCCTCACAGCATAAGGGGCAAGTGCCTAGAAGAAAAGGAGAGGGGAAAATATTCAAAGGACAATTTTATTTTTTTAATTTTATTTTAAAGATGTGGGGTACAATGCAGGGTTAGGAATACAAATGGTCATTGTGCAGGTAAAGTTCGGACCTCACTTTGGTCCCCACGTCACCTGGTTTGAAAACAGATCCACTTGTTGATGAAGTGTGTCCCCCAGCTCCCTCCCCTGGCCGTGTTCCACTACTGCCAATTCCTTTCTTACGGTATCATGATCGCTGTTCAGGATTCGCTGATGAGTGAGAGCATGTGGTCCTCAGTTCTCAAATAACATGTTCTTTATTTATTCTTTTTTAATCTTTTTTTAGGTTTTTATTTTAAAGACATGGGGTACAATTCAGGGTTAGGTAAATGAATGGTCATTGTCCAGGTGACGTTTGGGCCTCACTTTGGTCCCCACGTCACCTGATTTGAGAGCAGGTCCCCTTATTGATGAAGTGCGCCCCCCAGTTTACTCCCCTGGCAGTGTTCTGCTACTGCCAGTCCCTTTCTTACAGTATCATGATCATCGTTCAGGATTCACTGATGTGAGCGCATGTGGTCCTCTGTTCTCACAGGACAATTTTAAAGCTAAAGCTAAATCAGAGTGTACAGAATACATTTTAGGGCTGAAATTCTCAGTTAGACATTCACTGACATCCCAACTCTGCAAAGCTGGGCTTTTGGCTGTTGCTGTCATTGTAACAAGTGTATCACAAAGTGCAATGAGAAACAAGAGGTTGACAGTAAAAAAACGACTGGCATGATAAGGATGGTGGGCACTGAGAAAGCGCAGGAGCCTCTGGCAGAGTGTGTTCCTCTGACTCCCAGACATTCTAAGTGAGGGTCGTGCCTTTAGGGTCAGGATAATGCGACCTGGCTTCCTGCTGGAAGAATGAGTCTTGTGCTAACACAACTGTGTGGACCGGAATACACCCAGAATGGTGTTTATCTCACTCGGTTGTGAATTCTTGAAATGATTTCCCTTAGTGTCAGGGTGCTTTTGTCTGTATTTTTGGGAGGGAGTAGGTTAGGGTCTCCCTCTGTCATCCAGGCTGGAGCGCAGTGGCATGAGCATGGCTCACCACGGCCTCAACCTCCAGGGCGCTGGTGATCCTTCCTCCTCAGCCTCCTGAGTAGCTGGGACTATGGGCACATGCCACCATGCCTGGTTAATTTTTTTTCATTTTCCTGTAGAGCCAAGGGCTTGCTATGTTGCCCAGGCTGGTCTTGAACTCCTGGGTTCAAGCAATCCTCCAGCCTCAGCCTCCCAAAGTGCTGGGATTACAGGCATGAACTGCTGCACCCAGCCAGTCTGTATGATTTCACCTGTAGAGTCAGTGATATTACTTCCTACCAGTGTTTTGGTAAAAACAGGAGTGATTTGACCATGTGGTGACTCAAGCCTGTAATCCCCGCACTTTGGGAGGCCAAGGCAAGAGGATTGTCTGAGTCCTGGGGTTCGAGATCAGCCTGGACAACTTGGTAAGACCTCATCTCTACAATAAATCAAAAAATTACCAGGCATGGTGGTGTGTGCCTGTAGTTCCAACTATTTGAAAAGCTGATGCAGAAGGATTGCCTGAGCCTAGCAGGTCGAGGCTGTGGTGGCCATGAGCATGCCACTGCACTCCAGCCTGGGTGACAGAGTGAGACTCCAACTCAAAAAAAATAAAAGAAAGAAAGGTTGGGCTGTCTTGTTCTTCCACCTGATGGGGTTTCCTTTTGATTTGTCAATAGAGTGGTGTAGGCTGCAGTTTCGCCTGCAGTAAAATGTAATTTTAAAAATGTCTGACCTGGCTCGGAGGCTCAGCCCGTCATCCCAGCACTTTGGGAGGCTTAGGCAAGTGGATTGCCTGAGCCCAAGGGTTCGAGATCAGTCCAGGCGACTTGGCAAGACCTCATCTCTACAATAAATAAAAAATTAGCATCTGTAGTTCCAGCTACTTGGAAGGCTGAGGTAGAAAGATCACCTGAACCCAGCAGGTAGAAGCTGGGGTGGCCATGAGCATGCCCCTGCACTCCAGTCTGGGCAACACAGTGAGACTCCAACTAAAAAAAGAGGAATAATTTGAGTCTACATATAGGGAAATTACCTGTCTTGTTCTCAGGAGTTCAGACATTATCAGGGAAACTGGGAAGGCGGACTTGGAGCATGAACAAGGAAGCCATAGGGCTGGCAGTCAGAACTGCCATTGACCTTCTAAGCAGAGAGGCTGTCATGGTGAAACTTGCCCAGAAAGCAGAGTCCAAGATTCAGAACCACCACACTCCCGTTAGTGGGGAATAAGTCATTTGATGAAAACTGGGCATATAACAAAAGGGATATGCGAGCAGGATGACAAAACAACAAAACACACAAAATATCATTGCTAAATGGAAGAAGCCAGACAAAGGCCACCAATTGTATGATTCCATTTACATGACATGGCCAGAACTAGCGAATCCATAGAAAGAGAAAGCAAATTAGTGGTGTTACGACTGGGGTGGGTTGGGGGGGAAGAAGTGGGGAGTGACATTCAAGGGGTCCAGGATTTTCCTTTTGGGGTAGCAAAAGGAGAGCCAAGAACAGAGAGAGGAGATTATTTTGTAAGTCCCTCCCAGGTTTCCTGAGCAAAAATAACCACCCCCAAAAAGCTCTTGTAAAGAGTGAGGGATAGGCATGGTAGTTCACATCCTCAAAATTGATTGACAAAAATATTCTAAATATCCTAAAATTATGATGGTTGCACAACTTTATAAATAAACTAAAACCAATGCCTTGAGTACTTTAAGTGGGTGAACTCTGTGGTGCGTTAATTATATCTCTTTTTTCTTTTCTTTTCTTTTCTTTTCTTTTTTTTTGTTGGCAAGTATATAGAGCAATACATCTTGATAAGTTGTTTTGATTCGTTTTTCTTGACCTATGTTTCTTTGCAGGCTGAGAGAGTGCAACTTGATCTCTAATTGCTGTGAGAATTTGGTCTCTGTGCTGCAAATAAATAAAACCCTGAAAAGTCTCTACCTCAGTTTTAACAGCCTGAAAGATGACGGGGTGACTCTGAGGAACCATGACTGTAGATTACAGATCCTAGAGTGAGTTACCCCTGGTTTACCTTCTTTGAGATCAGGAGAATTTTAGGCAGAGTTCTCCCAGGATGAAACAGGGCACAGTGTTTGTTCACTTCTGTGCTGTTCCCTCCATTTGGTTGGAGGATTAAGAAGCTTCCTAGCAACAGCTCTCAAAGTGTGATCCTCCAATTTGGAGCACTTTCATCTGGGAAGTGGTTAGACATGCAGGTTCTTGGGTCACACCCCAGACCTAAGGAATCGGAAACTCTGAGGGTGGGACTCTGTAATCAGTGCTTCATGATTATTTTAAGAAATGGAGGAGTCTTTAGGGTTCTCCAGGTATAAGATCATATCACCAGTATACAGAGATAGTTTGATTTCTTCTTTTCCCATGTGGATACCCTTTATTTCTTTCTCTTTCCTGGTTACTGTGGCAAGGACTTACTGTACTATGTTGAATAAGAACAATGAAAGGGGCATCATTGCTTTACTCCAGTTCTGAGAGGAGTGCATTCAACTTTTCTCCATTCAGGGTGACATTGTCTGTGGGTTTGTTGTATGTGGGTTTTATTATTTTGAGGAATGTTCCCACTATGCCTGTATTTCTGAGGGTGTTTATCATGAAGTGATGCTGTATTTTATCAAATTCTTTTTCTGCATCTATTGAAGTGATCATATGATTTTGTTTTTAGTTCTGTTTATGTAGTGGATCATGTTTATTAACTTACATAGCTTGAACCATCCTTGCATCCCTGGGATAAAACCCACTTGGTCATGGTGTATTATATTTTTATGTGTTGTTGATTTGTTTTGCTAATATTTTGTTAATGATTTTCACATCTGTGTTCAGAAGGGGTATTGGTCTGTAGTTTTCTTTGTTTATTGTGTCTTTTTCTGGCTTTGGTATCAGAGTAATACTGGCCTCATAGCATGAGTTAGGGAGGATTCTGTCCTTTTCAGTCTTATGGAATAGCTTTAGTAAAATTGATACCCATTCTTCTTTGAAGATCTGGTAGAATTCAACTGTGAGTCCATCAGGTCCTGGACTTTTTGTTGTTGGAAGACTTCTAATTACTATTTTAATCTCAGTGGTGTTACCCCTGGGGTGGGTTAGGGAGAAATGGGAAGTGACTGTTAAAGGGGACAGGATTTTCCTTTTGGGGTGAAAAATTATTCTAAAATTTAATGATAAAAACACTCCAAATTATGATGACTGCACCACTTTACAAATAGACTAAAGCCAGTGGTTTATGTGCCTTAAATAGGTGAAATGTGTGGTGTGTTAATTACATCTTTTCTTCTTTTTTTTCTCAGTACTCATTATTGCTCTGTTTGGGGTTTCTATTGCTTCCTGATTCAGGTTGGGGGGCATGTATGTTTCCAAAAATATATCCATTTCCTCTAGATCATCTAGTTTGCATTAAAGTGTTCAAAATTGTCTCAGGTGACCTTCTGAATTTCTATCATATCAGTTGTAATGTCTCCATTTTCATTTCTGACAGAGCTAATTTGAATATTTTCTCTTCATTTCTTAATCTTGTGGTGTATCAATTTTGCTTATCTTTTCAAAGAACTGGCTTTTGTTTCATTGATCCTTTGTATTTTTTTTATTTCAATTTCATTTAGTTCTGCTCCAATCTCCTCTATTTATTTTCTTCTACTGGATTTGGTTTGCTCATGTTTTTCTAGCTCCTTGAGGTATGATGTTAGGTTATCAATATGCAATCTTTCACTCCCGTTAATGTTGGCCTCATGCACTATAGTTTTTCCTCTGAGCACCATGCTAAATGATTGTTTTAGGAAATGTTCTTTCAGTTCAATAACAGATAAGTTTATTTGTCTATTTTAGATTGATATCTGAGATGGCTAGTCTTCTGAAATAGAGTTTTATGTTAGGGTTTTAAAAATACCTAATTCTTCTACTCCTGTGTGGTCTCTTTGCTGACATGTATACTAGCCAGTGGTATGAAAGACTTCATTCTATGTTTAATTTAAAAATGGCCCCCAAGAGAGTTCCAGTAAGATGGTTATGGCATAGGCAGGATTGTGAGATTCTCCAAAAGTGAGTTCCAAAAAAGACTCTTACTTTCCTTCCCTCACTCCCCTGCCCACCACCAGCCACACCAGTCCAAGGCCTGGAGACCCTCGGACCCATGCAAGGCTGGCTATTGAGACCTCTTGACTGCTACTGCTCCACCATAGGCAGCCCCAGGCTGGGCAGTGTGGAGATTCCAGCTCCCTCCCCAGCTACAATGTCTCACCCAGCCCCAAGCCACCAGCCACCTCCTGTAGAGGCCCTTGGATACCGCCTTGTAGAAATCTGGGTTCCCTTACTGGCTACACTGATCCAGCCAGCTCTAAGCCACTGCCAGCTCTCTCCCTGACTGGGCGCCCAGTCCAGCAGGCCTGGTGCTCACTCCTCAGAGTTCCAACTTCCCACCCTGGGTTCTGGGATCCTGCCCAGCCCTTTTTCAAGCCACTGTCACCCAGGGAGGCTCTAGACACTTGCCCCTCAGAAATACCAGCTCCATTTCTGGCTGAAGTGCCCTGTGTGGGTCAAAAGCTACTGTCACCACTCACCACCTGCCCTTCAGAGCTCTGGTCCCCACTCTGGCTGAGGCACCCAGCGTGGGACCCCGTGATTGTGTAAGGGAACAGTATATCTTGAGGAGGTGCTGATCAGTCATTCTCAGCTCTCATCTCCAGAAAAGGGAATTCCCAACTCCCTCCTCAAACCCAGGCTGCTGGTGGCACACCAGATCCAACACCCAGCTATGTCACTGATTCCACAGCCCATCATAGTGGATCACCCATGGACCCGGGCGAGTGGAGAGAAAGGATGGGTGAAGAAAAAGGATCCTTGAAAGAGGAGCTCCCCACCTTGGCCATTTTCCAGGCAGAGATTTGCACTGCCCCGCCCATCTACAAACAGCCTCCACCTTGGTTTCTAAGGTCACGTTGCTAAACAGGAGACAAAAGCCCTACCCCCACCCCCCGTGCTGAATCAGATACAGGCAACTCAGGCCTGATGAAGACCTCTCAGGCAACAAGCCAAGGGAACAAACTCAAGCTTGGAATAAATCTATCTGCCTGCAATGAAAGCAAAGGGGAGAGGGTAGGAATCAGAGCTGAAGAGACTTTAGACACTCAGGAAAAATTCCAGAGCTAGTCTGGTTTCTTATTTTTATTTCTGATTTTATTGTTTTGACTGTTTGTTTTGCTCTCTTTTGTTTGCTTTTTTATTTAGATTACCTGTTTGTGTTGGGGGAAAAGGCATCAAAAGGCACGATTTTATTGGACTATCTTTGTGTAATTACCAGTATGCTATAGGGAATTTTGTTTATGTGTCTGTTTTTCACTCTTTTCTGACCTTGTGTCTCTTTTTCATTCATTAATTGGTATGTATGTCTGATTTCCCTCTCACTCTTCTCTCTCTCTAACTTCCTCTTAAGCCCCCCCTTCTTCCATTATTTTCCTTTTTCGTGCCTCCTTTTTTTCCAGGGAGCAAACCTAAACCCCACTGCACAGACTGATTATAAGGCAGTGGGAAATGGGTTCCAGTGTGTCCATACACTTGTTGGTGGATACTGGGATCTGCAGATAGATTCTAAATCACAACTTCCCCCTCAGTTAAACAAAAAAAAACTGCAAAAAGTGCAACCCTCAACCCATAGTACAGCCTCAAAAGTGAACAAATCCAGAGGACCCACATAAGGAAGAACAGGAGATTGAACAAAAGAAGTAAATGCAACCTCATCTTCCCTGAAAAACAGACTTAAAGAGGGGGAGGGAAAGGGGGAGAGAGATTTTTAAAAACTACACAAATGAAGAAAAACCAAAAGAAGAACATGGGTCTCTCCCAGACCCCTGGGAGGGCAGACACTGAGAAAACTGACTTTGGAATGCAAACAACTAAAAGCCTGCAGAACAACTGATCTCAAACTACAAACCTAGATATCAAGACATTAATGGAGATTTTAAAAAGAATTGAGGAGAGACAAGAAGAAACTTGGAAGGAGTTTATAACTGAGATAACAGTAATAAAGAATACTGTGAATGAAATAAATAACAAACTGATAAGCATGGAAAGCAAAATTAGCCAAGCAGAAGAAAGAATCTCAGAGTTTGAGGACCAAAATATAGAACTAACAGAAACTGTCAAAAAACAAACAAAAGAAGCTTAAAAAGACAGAACAAAACCTTCAAGAGATGAGCGATTACTTCAAGAGACCAAACCTACGACTAATTGGACTACTGAAAAAGAGAGACAGAGGTCACCCTGGAACAAATATTTCATGAGATTATTGAAGAAAACTTCCTCATCTCACCAGTGATGCAAGAATTCAAACACAAGAGATTCAGAGAACCCCTTCAAGAAAACAAATGAGAAGACCAACACCCAGACACATAATAATTCACCTAAACAAAGTAGATATAAAAGAAAAAATTCTAAAGGCAGCAAGAGAAAAAGACCAGATCACCTACCATGGAAGACCAATCAGAATAGCAGCAGATTTATCTACAGAAACCCTGCAGGCTAGGAGAGGTTGGAGCTCTATCTTCAAAGTCCTAAAAGATAAAAAATTTCAACCAAGAATAACCTACCCAGCCAAGTTAAGCTTCATCCGCGAGGGAGAATTAAAATCTTTCCCAGATATCCAATCCCTAAGACTTATGCTGCTACCAAACCACCTCTACATGAAACACTTAAGAAAGTACTACACAGAAGAAAAGGAAAAAAGAACAATGTTCTTCACAAGAGTACAGGAAAAAGAATAAAATACACATGAACCAACCCCAAAACCAAAAGAAAGACAAAAAAAAAGTGGAAGAACAACAACTCTATAAGAACTCTATGATAGGGACGAACTCTCACATTTCAATAATTAGCCCAAATATGAATGGACTAAATGCACCACTGAAAAGACATAGAATGGCAAAATGGATAAAATATCACCAAGCAACAATATACTGCCTTCAAGCGACCCATCTCACTAGAAAGGGCCTGCACAGACTCAAAGTAAGAGGATGGGAAACAAATTTTCAGGTGAATAGAACACAAAAGAAAGGAGGAGTCATGATCCTAATTTCAGACAAAATACCATTTAAGCTACCAAAAATTTAAAAAGATACAGAGGGCCACTACATAATGATAATAGTTTCACTCTATCAAAAAGAAATATCTATCCTAAACATATATGCACCCAACATAGGTGCACCAACTTTCATAAAGCAACTTCTAGGAAAACTGAAGAAAGATATTGACTCTAGCACCATCATAACTGGGGACTTTAATACCCCACTCACAACCCTAGATAGAGCATCAGGACAAAAAATCAGCAAGGAGATCCGGAACCTCAATGTGACTCTTGACCAAATGGACTTAATTGATACCTACAGAACACCCCATCCAAAGACCACAGAATACACATTCTACTCATCACCGCATAGAACATATTCTAAGATCGACCACATAATTGGCCATAAATCAAGCATAAGCAAATTTAAAATGACCGAAATTTTACCATGCACCATCTCGGATCACAATGGAATAAAAATAAACATTAACACCAACAAGATCCCCCCACAACCCACAAAGACATGGACACTAAACAGCATGATGCTAAACAACTCCTGGGTCAATGATGAAATCATAATAGAGATCAAAGACACCTGGAAACAAATGAAAATGAAGAGACATCTTACCAAAATCTCTGGGATGCCTTGAAAGCTGTAGTAAGAGGGGAATTTCTATCCCTACAAACACACATGAAGAAAATGGAAGGAAAACAAATTAACAGCCCAACAGGCCACCTAAGGAAGCTGGAAAAGCAAGACCACAAAAACTCTAATTTCACCAGAAGAATCCAGATTACCAAAATAAAAGCCCAAATCCAGGATATAGAAGACAAAAAGATAATACAAAAAATCAATGAAACAAAAAGCTGGTTCTTTGAAAGGATAAATAAGATCGATGGTCCCCTGGCTAGACTGACCAAGAAAAAACGAGGAAAAAATCAAATAAGCACAATCAGAAACACAAAAGATGAAGTCACATCTGACCCTGAAGATATGCAAAAGATCATTAGAGACTACTATGTACACTTGTATGGAAACAAACTTGAAAACCGTAAGGAAATGGAGGACTTTCTGACATCACACAACCTACCTAGGTTGGAACAAGAAGAAATTGAGACCCTAAATAGACCAATAACAATCAAGGTAATTGACTATGTAATAAGAAAACTACCTACCAAAAAAAACCCCTAGTACGATGGCTTTCCAGCAGAATTCTACAAGACATTTAAGGAGGAGATAATACCAATCCTACTGAAGGTATTCCAGGTGATTGAAAAGATGGAACTCTCCCCAAATCATTTTGCAAAGCCAACATCACATTGATACCCAAGTCAGGTAAAGACCCAACAAAGAAAGAGAACTACAGGCCAATATCTTTGATGAACATAGATGCTAAAATTCTCAACAAGATCCTAGGAAACCGTATTCAACAACACATCTCAAAAATCATCCATCATGACCAAGTAGGCTTCATCCCTGGGATGCAAGCCTGGTTCAACATTCGTAAAACCATAAATGTAATTAAATATATCAACAGATGTCAAAACAAAAACCACATGATTATATCATTAGACACAGAAAAAGCTTTTGATAAAATCCAGCACCCCTTCTTGATAAAAACCCTCAAACATCTAGGCATACAGGGAACATACCTCAAAATAGTAAAAGCCATCTACAAGAAACACACAGCCAGCATACCTAAATGGACAAAAATTAGAACCATTTCCCCTGAAAACTGGAACAAGACAAGGGTGCCCACTCTCACCCCTCCTGTTCAATATAGTATTGGAAGTCCTGGCTAGAGCAATCAGAGAAGAGAAGGCAATCAGGGGTATCCAAATAGGAAAAGAGAAAGTCAAGCTATCTCTCTTTGCAGATGACATGATTGTATACCTTGAAAACCCAAGAGAATCTGTCAAAAAACCTCCTTACACTGATTAAGGCCTTTGGCAAAGTCTCAGGATATAAAATAAATGTGCAAAAGACAATTCCATTTCTTTACACCAATAATAAACAAACAGAAACCCAAATAAAAAGCACAATTCCATTCACAATAGCCACACAAAAAATGAAATACCTTGGCATCTTCCTAACCAGAGACGTGAAAGACCTTTACAATGAAAAGTATAAAACTCTGCTCAAAGAAATCAAAGATGACACAAACAAGTGGAAAAATATCCCATGCTCATGGGTTGGAAGAATCAACATTGTGAAGATGTCCATCTTACCTAAGGCAATCTGCAAATTCAATGCAATACCCATCAAATTACTAGCAACATTCTTCTCAAACTTAGAAAAAACAGCACAGGAATTCATATGGAAACACAAACGACCAAGAGTAGCCAGAATAATCCTCAGCAAAAAAAAACCAAAGCAGGCGTTATCACATTACCAGACTGTCAAACTTTACTATAAACCTACAATCATCAAAACAGCTTGGTACTGGTATAGGAACAGGTATATAGATCAATGGAATATAATTGAAATTCCAGAGGTGAAACCTCAATTCCTCAACCAACTCATCTTCGACAAAGCCTCCACCATCTACCACTGGGGAGAAGAGAACCTATTCAGTAAATAGTGCTGGGAAAACTGGTTGACTACATGCAGAAGATTGAAACAGGACCCCTATCTAACACTATACACAAAAATTAACCACAAATGGATCAGAGACCTAAATGTGAAACCTCAAAACATAAGAACCTTAGAAAAGGAAGGACATACCCTCATGGAAATTGGAACTGGCATCCAATTCCTGAACAAAACCCG
>NW_007253393.1:55389-55718 GCF_000164805.1 Carlito syrichta
TTTTAAAAATGTGGTACATATACACAATGGAATACTATGCAGCCATAAAAAAGAACAAAATCATGAATTTTGCAGCAACCTGGATGGAACTAGAGTTGATAATACTGAGTGACCTCTGACAGAAACAAAGATCCAAGTATCACACATTCTCACTCATAATGGACCTTGAACATCCAATGTAATACTATAAGAAAATGACTGATGGTACTGGGAAACTATGGAGGGGGGAAGGAGATGGGATTAACAGTAGCAAATATCTGTCTGGAGATGGGGAAACACCTCTTATCAACAGGGTGCCTGAATGAAATGTAATTGTATACCTAACCCTT
>NW_007253393.1:56742-76142 GCF_000164805.1 Carlito syrichta
CCCCAGACAGATATTGACTACCACTAATCCCACATCCCTTCCCCTCCCTGTAACTTCCCCATAGTTTCCCACCACTGTAAATCCTTCTCTAATAGTGATACAGTAGTTGTTCAAGGTCCACTTCGGAGTGAGAACATGTGATACTCATATCTTTGTTTCAGTGAGAGATCACTCAGTATTATAAACTCCAATTCCATCCAGGTTGCTGCAAAATTCATGATTTTGTTCTTTTTTATGGCTGTGTAATATTCCATTGTGTATATGTACCACTTTTTTAATCCAGTCCTCTTTTGATGGACAGCATGGTTGGTTCCATGATCTTGCTATTGTAAACAATGCTACAATAAACATATGTGTGCAGGTATCTTTTTTATAGAGTGATTTGAGTTCTTCAGGGTATATTCCCAGTAGGGAGATTGCGGGGTCATATGGGAGATCGATTTTTAGAATTTCTAGGAATCACCACACTGATTTCCACAGAGGCTGTACTAGTTTACACTCCCACCAACAGGGTAGAAGTGCTCCCTTTTTCACCACATCCTCTCCAGCATGTTATTTTTTGAATTATTGATAATGGCCATTCTGACTGGAGTTAGGTGGTATCTCATTGTAGTTTTAATTTGCATCTCCTTGATGATTAGTGGGGTTGAACATTTCTTCATGTGTCTGTTGGCTGCTCGTATGTCTTCTTTTGAGAAGTGTCTGTCCATGTCTTTTGCCCACTTTGTAATGGGGTTGTTTGTTTTTTTCTTTTCAGCACGTTTGTGTTCCTTGTAGATTCTTGATGTTAGGCCTTTGTCAGACATGGAGTTGGCAAATACTTTTTCCCAGTCTGTAGGCTGTCTCCCTGCTCTCTTGATGGTTTCTTTGGCTTTGCAGAAGCTTGTCAGTTTAATGAGGTCCCATTTGTCTATCTGATCTCTTATGGCCCATGCATTTCGGGTTTTGTTCAGGAATTGGATGCCAGTTCCAATTTCCATAAGGGTGTGTACTGCATTTTCTAAGGATCTTATGGTTTGAGATTTTACATTTAGGTCTCTGATCTATTTGGAGTTAATTTTTGTGTATAGGGATAGATAGGGGTCCTGTTTGAATCTTCTGCATGTGGTCAGCCAGTTTTTCCAGTCCCACTTACTAAATAGGTTCTCCACTCCCCAGTGGTGGTTGATGGAGGCTTTGTCGAAGATGAGTTGGTTGAGAAATTAAGGTTTTGCTTCTAGAATCTCAATTCTATTCCATTGGGCTTTATATCTGTTCTTGTACCATACCAGGCTCTTTTGATTATTGTAGCTTATAGTAAAGTTTGAAGTCTGGTAGTGTGATACTGCCTGCTTTGTTTTTTGGTTTTTGGTGGTTTTTTTGTTGTTGGGTTTTTTTTTGCTGAGGATTGTTCTGGCTATTCTTGGTCATTTGTGTTTCCATATGAATTCCTGTATTGTTTTTTCTAGCTCTGGGAAGAATGTTGCTGGTAATTTGATGGGTATTGCATTAAATCTGTAGATTGCCTTAGGTAAAATGGACATTTTCGCAATGTTGATTTTTCCAATCCATGAGCATGGGATATTTTTCCACTTGTTTGTGTCATCTTTGATTTCTTTGAGCAGGATTTTGTAGGTTTCATTGTAAACATCTTTTACGTCTCTGGTAAGGAAGATGCCAAGGTATTTATTTTTTTATTTTTTTTGTGTGTGGCTATTGTGAATGGGATTGTGCTTTTTTTGGGGTTTCTGTTTGTTTATTATTGGAGTAAAGAAATGCGATTGTCTTTTGCACATTTATTTTATACCCTGAGAATTTGCAAAGTCTTCTATCAGTGCAAGGAGGTTTTTGACAGATTCTCTCAGGTTTTCAAGATATACAATAATGTCATCTGCAAAGAGAGATAACTTGACTTCCTCTTTTCCTATTTGGATGCCCCTGATTGCCTTCTCTTCTCTAATTGCTCTAGTCATGTCTTCCAATACTATATTGAACAGGAGGGGTGAGAGTGGGCATCCTTGTCCTGTTCTAGTTTTCAGGGGAAATGTTTGTCCGTTTAGGAGTATGCTGGCTGTGGGTTTCTCGTAGATGGCGTTTAGTATTTTGAGGTATGCTCCCCGTATGCCTAGATGCTCGAGGGCTTTTACCAAGAAGGGGTGCTGGATTTTATCAAAAGCTTTTCTGCATCTAATGATATAATCATGTGGTTTTTGTTCTGATGTCTGTTGATGTATTTAATTACATTGATTGTCTTGTGAATGTTGAACCAGTCTTACATCCCAGGGATGAAGCCTACTTGGTCATGATGGATGATTTTTGAGATGAGTTGTTGAATCCGGTTTGCTAGGATCTTGTTGAGAATTTTAGCATCTATGTTCATCAAAGATATTGGCCTGTGGTTCTCTTTCTATGTTGAGTCTTTACCTGGCTTGGGTATCTATGTGATGTTAGCTTCAAAAATGATTTGGGGAGAGTTCCATCTTTCTCAATCGCCTGGAGTACTTTCAGTAGGATTGGTATCAGTTCCTCCTTAAATGTCTTATAGAATTCAGCTGGAAAGTCATCTGGTCCAGGGATTTTTTTTTTGGTAGGTAGTTTTCTTAAGACATAGTCAATTTCCTTGCTTGTATTGGTCTATTTAGGGTCTCAATTTCTTCTTGTTTCAACCTAGGCAGGTTGTGTGATGACAGAAAGTCCTCCATTTCCTTGAAGTTTTCATCTGTTTCCATACAAGTGTACATGGTAGTCTCTAATGATCTTTTGTAATTTCTTCAGGGTCAGATGTGACTTCATCTTTTGTGTTTCTGATTGTGTTTATTTGAGCTTTTTCTTGGTCAGTCTAACTACGGGACCATCGATCTTGTTTATCCTTTCAAAGAACCAACTTTTGTTTCATTGATTTTTTTTATTATATTTTTGTCTTCTATGTCCCAGATTTGGGCTTTTATTTTGGTGATCTGGATTCTTCTGCTCAAGTTAGGGTCTTAGTAGTCTTGCTTTTGCAGCTTCCTTAGGTGACTTCTTGGGCTGTTCATTTGTGATCCTTCCATTTTCTTCATGTGTGTTTGTAGAGATATGAATTCCTCTCTTACTACAGCTTTTATGGAATCCCAGAAATTTTGGTAAGATGTTTCTTCATTTTCATTTGTTTCCAGGTATATTTCAATCTCTGTTTTGATTTCATCATTTACCCAGGAGTTGTTTAGCATTATGCTGCTTACTGTCCATGTCTTTGTTGGTTTTGGAGGAACCTTGTTGATGTTGATGTTTATTTTTATTCCACTGTGGTCCAAGAAGGTGTATGGCAAGATTTTGTCCTTTTGAAATTTGTTTATGCTTGATTTATGGCCATGTATGTGGTCATTCTTAGAGTACATTACATTCGGTGATGAGTAGAATGTATATTCTGTGGTAGTTGGGTGGAGTGTTCTGTAGGTATCAATTTAGTCTTTTGGTCAAGAGTCACAGTGAGGTTCCAGATCTCATTGCTGATTTTTTGTCCTGATGATCTGTCTAGGGATTTGAGTGGAGTATTAAAATCCCCAGCTATGATAATTTTAGAGTCAATATCTTTTTTTAGTTTACCTAGAAGCTGCTTTATGAAAGTTGGTGCTCCTGTGTTGGGTGCATATATGTTTAGGATGGGTATGTTTTGTTGATGGATTGAACCTTTTATCATTATGTAGTGGTCTTCTGAATCTTTTTTAAATTTTTGATAGCTTAAAGGGTATTTTGTCTGAGATTAAGATCATGACTCCTCCTTTCTTTTGCATGCTGTACACCTGAACATTTGTTTCCCATCCTCTTACTTTGAGTCTGTGAGTGTCCTTTCTAGTGAGGTGAGTCTCTTGGAGGCAATATATTGTTGCCTGGTGATATTTTATCCATTTTTCCATTCTATGTCTTTTCAGTGTTGCCTTTACTCCATTCACATTCAGGCTAATTATTGAAATGTGAGGGTTGATCCCTATCATAAGGTTCTTATAGAGTTGTTGTTGTTGTCCCTGTTTGTTTGTTGTCTGTATTTTTGTTCATGTGTGTTTTCAATTGTTTTCCTGTACTCTTGTGAAGAATGTTATTGTTCTTTTTTAGTTTTCTTCTGTTTTTAATACTTTCTTAAGTGTTCCTTGTAGGGGTGGTCTAGTGGCAGTGTAGGTTCTTAAGGATTGGATATCTGGGAAAGATTTTAATTCTCCCTCACTGATGAAGCTTAGCTTGGCTGGGTAGGTAATTCTTGGTGGAAATTGTTTATCTTTTATAACTTTGAAGATAGAGCTCCAAAATCTTCTAGCCTAAAAGTTTTCTGTAGATAAATCTGCTGCTATTCTAATTGGTCTTCCATAGAAGGTAATCTGACCTTTTTCTCTTGCTGCCTTTAGGATTTTTTCTTTTTACCTACTTTATTTAGGTGAATTATTATGTGTCTGCAAGTTGGTCCTCTCATTTGTTGGCTTGCAAGGGTTCTCTGAATCTTTTGTGTTGGAATTTTTTGCATCACTGATGATATGAGGGAAGTTTTCTTGAATAACTACATGTAATGTTTGTTCCAGGGTGGTCTCTGTCTCTCTTTCTGCCTCAGGAAGTCCAATTATTCTTAGGTTCAGTCTCTTCAAGTAATCGCTCATCTCTTGAAGGTTTTGTTCTGTCTTTTTAGCTTATTTTCTATGTTTTTGACAGTTTGGGTTAGTTCTATATTTTGACCCTAAAACTGAGATTCTTTCGTCTGCCTGGCTAATTATCCTTTCTGTGCTTATCAGTTTGTTATTTATTTCATTCACTGTATTCTTTACCACTGTTATCTCAGTTATCAACTCCTTCCCAGTTTCCTCTTGTCTCGCCTCAATTCTTTTTAATCTCTCCATTAATGTCTTGATATCTGGGTTTGTATTTTGAGAGCAGTCATTCTGGGGGCTCTTCATTGTTTGCATTCCAAAGTCAGTTTTCTTAGTGTCTGCCTTCCCAGGGGTCTGTGAGAGACCCATATTCTTCTTTTGGTTTTTCTTCATTTGTGTAAATTTTTCTCTCCCCCTTTCCCTGCCCTTCTTTAATTCTGTTTTTCATGGAAGGTGGAATTGCTTTTACTTCTTTTTTTCAGTCTCCTGTTCTTCCTTATGAGGGTCCTCTGGCTTTGTTCACTTTTGAGGCTGGACTGTGGGTTGGGGGCTGTTCTTTTTGCAGTTTTGAGGTTTAATTGAGGGTGAAGCTATGATTCAGAATCTATCTGCAGATCCCAGTATCCACCAACAGGTGTATGGGCACACTGGAACCCACTTCCCACTACCTTACAGTTTGTCCATGCAGTGGGGTTTAGGTTTGCTCCCTGGAAAAAAAAGAGGTACGAAAAAGGAAAATAATGGTTGAAGGGGTGGTCAAGAGGAAGTTGGAGAGAGAGAAGAGTGAGAGGGAAATCAGACATACATACCAACTAACAAATGAAAAGAGACACAAGGCCAGAAAAGAGTAAAAAACAAACAAACAAAATTCCCTGAAGTATACTGGTAATCACACAAAGACAGTCCAATAAAATCATACCTTTTGATGCATTTTTCCCCAACACTAACAGGTAGTATAAATCAAAAGCAAACAAAAGTGAACAAAACAGACAGTCAAAACAATAAAATCAAAAATCAAAATAAGAAACCAGACTAGCTCTGGAGTCTTTCCTGAGTGGCTAAAGTCTCTTCAGCTCTGATCTCTAGCCCCTCCCCCTTTGCTCTCATTACAGGCAGGCAGATAGATTTACTCGTAGATTGGGTTGGTTCCCTTGACTTGCTGCCTTGCTGCCTGAGGACTGAGTTGTCTGTGTCTGGTTCAACATAGGGGAGGGGCTTCTGTCTCCTGTTTTGGCACAAAACAAGGTGGAGGCTGCTCAGAGATGGGTGGGGCAATGCAAATCTCTGCCTGGAAAATGGCTGTGGTGGGCAGGTCCTCTTCCGCTGATCCTTTCTCTCCATTCTTCCTTTCTCTCCACTCGTCTGGTCCGTAGATGATCCACTATGTTGGGCAATGATGTGTATCCGGTGTCAGGCACTGGCAACCAGCGATATGGCTGTGCACTGCATTTGGTGTGCCGCTAGCAGCTTGAGGTGGAGGTGGGAGACAGGAATCCCCAGGTCAGAGCTGAGAGTCACAGCATCAGCAGTTGGTCACAAACAGCAGTAGTCCCTTGCGGAGGCCATAGTGAAATGGAGGCTCTTTGCTGAGTGGGACTGGCTATAGAGCCACTGCCTGTGTAGGTGGCAGCTGCAGGGGCACATGGCACTGCCTTCAGAAGTCACCTTTTGTGGAGATCATCAGAATTCAGTTTGTCATGTCGCCATCTTACTGAGCGTCTCCAGGATTGCGTTTTCAATGTTGTTCTTGGCTTGAGAATTGTTGATGTATAGGAACAAAATTTTGTACACTGATTTGTGTATTCTGAGGCTTTACTGATGTCATTTACCAGGTCTAGTGACTTCTTGGTGTAATCTATGGACTTTTTTTAGGTATACAATCATATCATCCACATGGGATAATTTGACTAATGCTTTTTTCCTTCTGCTAGGTATGGAGCTTGTTTTGCTAGTTCCTTGAAGTGCAAGATTGATATCTGATCTCTCTCTTTGTTTTTGATATAGGCATTTAATGCTTTAAACTTTCCTCTCAGAACAGATTCTGTTGTGTCTGAGAGGTTTTGGAATATTGTATTACTATTTTCATTTGTATCGCAAATTTTTCGAATTCTGCTTAATTTCACTGTTTATCCAAAAGTAATTCAAGAACAAATGGTGTAGTTTTCATGTAGTGTGTAGTTTAGGGAGCTCTTCTTAGTGTTACTTTCTAATTTTATATCACTATGGTCTGAGAAGATGCTTGGTGTGATTTTAATGTTTTTAGATTTATTGATACTTGTTTTATGGCCAAGCATATAATCTATTTTGGAGAATGTTCTATGCAGAGATGAGAATTTTATATATATATATATATATATATATATATACATCTTTGCAGGTTTCCTCATCTCAAACTCCATTCCCCCTATAATAACCCCACAAATAACCATGCCACTATACCTAAAACTCTCAGCACTTGCTGTAACCATCATAGGATTTACACTAGCTATAGAACTCAATAACCTCACGTATTTCCTTAAACTAAAACGACCTACTCAACCCCTTCTATTCTCCAATTTACTAGGATTTTTTCCAATTGCAACCCACCGCCTATATCCTCTTATAAGTATATACATAAGCCAAAACACAGCATCCTCACTTCTAGACCTTCTCTGATTAGAAAAAACAATACCAAAAACCACAGTTATAATCCATATGTATACTTCCACCGCTACCTCTAGTCAATCAGGCATAATTAAACTATACTTTTTATCCTTTCTTATTACTATACTACTTGGAGCCCTTTTAACTATTATCTAAAACCCCGAGTAATTTCAAGCACAATAAAAATAGTAACAAACAAAGTCCAACCAGCAACCCCTATTAGTCAACTACCACTAACATACAAAGACGCCACCCCTACAGAATCTTCACGAAATAAACTAAATATATCACCCCCAAAAGCAACCCAATCTTCCAAACCCTTAAATCCAACACTATCACGATACACTATCCACACTACCACAAATAACTCTAACAATAAACCTAACAACAGCACCCCTCACATAGAAACGCTTGACCCTCAAGCTTCTGGATATTCCTCCATAGCCATTGCCGTTGTATATCCAAATACAACTAACATTCCACCTAAATAAATCAAAAATACCATTAACCCAATAAAAACACCACCAAAACTTAATACCATTCCACATCCAACCCCTCCACTAATAATTAAACCTAAGCCCCCATAAATGGGAGAAGGCTTTGAAGAAAACCCAATAAACCCTATTAAAAAAACTATACTCAATAAAAACACAACATACGTCATTAGTTCCCCACATGGACTTAAACCACGACTAATGACCCGAAAAATCACCGTTGTTATTCAACTACAAGAACCTAATGGCAAACCTACGAAAAACGCACCCCCTTACAAAAATTATTAATCAATCATTCATTGATCTCCCCGCGCCCTCTAATATTTCTGCATGATGAAACTTCGGCTCTCTCCTAGGAATCTGCCTAGGACTTCAAATCATTACAGGACTATTTTTAGCCATACACTATACATCAGACACAACAACCGCATTCTCCTCCGTGACACACATCTGCCGAGACGTAAACTACGGATGAATTATCCGGTACTTACATGCAAACGGAGCACCTATATTTTTCCTCTGCTTATTTATACATGTAGGTCGAGGCCTATACTATGGCTCTTTCACTTTCCTAGAGACATGAAATATTGGAATCCTGCTATTATTCGCAGTCATAGCAACAGCATTTATAGGTTATGTCCTCCCATGAGGACAGATATCATTTTGAGGCGCCACCGTCATCACCAACCTCTTATCAGCCATTCCCTATATTGGTACCAACCTAGATGAATGAATCTGAGGGGGTTTCTCAGTCGATAAAGCCACCCTCACACGATTTTTCGCCTTTCATTTTATCCTCCCATTCGTAGTAACAGCCCTCGTAATTGTTCATCTCCTATTTCTTCATGAAACCGGATCTAACAACCCCTCAGGAATATCATCTGATACCGACAAAATCCCATTCCACCCATACTTTACAATCAAAGATATCCTAGGCTTAATAATCCTAATACTACTCCTTATGACCCTAGTCCTATTTATACCAGATCTCCTAGGAGACCCAGACAATTATACCCCAGCCAATCCTCTAAACACTCCACCCCATATTAAACCAGAGTGGTATTTCTTATTCGCATATGCTATCCTACGATCTATTCCCAACAAACTAGGAGGCGTTCTAGCCCTAGTATTATCAATCCTAATTCTAGCCATCATCCCCATATTACATACATCTAAACAACGAAGTATAACCTTTCGCCCCCTCAGCCAATGCCTATTCTGAGTTCTAGTAGCCGACTTACTAACACTAACCTGAATCGGCGGCCAACCCGTTGAATACCCATACATCACTATCGGACAAGCAGCCTCCGTCCTCTATTTCTTGACTATCCTAATCCTCATACCCATAATTAACCTAATTGAAAGCAAACTACTCAAATGATAAAGTCCTTGTAGTATAACTATTACTTTGGTTTTGTAAACCAAGAATGAAGGAAACAACCTCCCTAGGACCCACCTCAAGGAAGAGGCTTCACACCCCACCACCAACCCCCAAAGCTGGCATTCTTAATAAACTATTCCCTGCACACAAAGGTCTTAGTCTATCTCAGGCTGTAGTGCACTGGTACTATCATGGCTCACTACAGCCTTAACCTCCTTGGCTGAGGTGATCCATCCACCTCAGCCACCTCAGCCTCCCGGGTAGCTGGGATTACAGGTGTGTACCACCACACCCAGTTAATTTTTTTTTATTTTTTGTAGAAACAAAGTCTTGCTATGTTGCCCAGGCTGGTCTCAAACTCCTGGCCTCAAGCAGTTCTCCCGCCTTAGCCTCCCAGAGTGCTGGAATGATAGACATGAGCCACTGTGCCTGGCCAAATTCACTCATTTTAGGTATACATTGCAGTCACTCTTATTCTCTGAACCCTGTCCCCAGGCAACCACTGATCTGAAGTGGAAATTTGATTAGTTTTACTTTTTATGGGTAAGACACATTTTCTTTAATTTTGAATGTTGCTCTGTAACATTTATTTTAGTTATTTTAAACTTTTTCTTGTAATAATAGACAATGTTATCCATCTGCCTTCCAAATGTCTTAACTTCCCTCTCATTTTTGACCTTTTTCTTTCTAAGAGAATTTTTGAAGGTTATTGTTGGTTTCATCAACTCATGAAATGAAACTTTCTTTCTTTTTTTTTTTTTTTTTTGAATTGGAGTCTCACCCTGTCACCCAGGCTGGAGTGCAGTGGCGCACTCACGGCCACCACAGCCTTGACCTGCTGGGCTCAGGCGATCCTTCCGCCTCAGCCTTCCAAGTAGCTGGTACTACAGACCCACGCTACCACACCCGACTTATTTTTTGATTTATTGTAGAGACGGGGTCTCACCAAGTTGCCCAGGCTGGTCTCAAACCCCTGAGCTCAGGCAAACTTCTTGCCTCCCAAAGTGCTGGGATTACAGGCTTGAGCCTTTATACTTTCTAAAAATCTACTGGATTTTCTGGAAGAATATATTAGATTACACCAATTGATACTCTTTATATTTAATCATTTTGACCTACAAAGATGGCAGTTTTATCTGGTTAAACCCAATATTCTTTCAGAATTATGTTTCTCATTTGAGTTTTTGGGGTAATGTTCCCTGTTTCCTTGGAATATCACATTTCTTCATGGGGCTCATGTCTTTTTTGAAAAGTACTCAACTGTGATTAAGAAGCACCTTATCCAGGGCCTACATTGGTCTGAAGCTAGGTACTGGGAGTCATGTACCTACTGGACTCTTCTGACTCAGATTTACATGAGAGTTGATTTGTAGGACCTCCTGTCCCAGTTTCCTGAGCCTAGGAACATTCTAAGCTTTCATGTAGTGGTGTTCTGCAGTATTTTAGTGTGACTACAAGGATGAGAGTAAAACAGATATGACAAATGTAGTTGTTTACAAACTATGCTTTTCCAAAACACTGTGTATTTTAGTGCTTCCGTAAACACTGAAGTATTTCCTAACAGACAATAAAAACTTAAGGTAGAGTTCTGTGAGATTTTTGTCTGGAAAAAAGTTCTACTGCTAAAATCAAAAGTTGAAAACTAGTGTTTTGTGGAGTCTATGGTAAATTCTAGACTATTTTCCAGAAATTGCATATCTCAGTCCATTTGGACTGCTACAACAAAATACCATAAACTGAGTAGCATGTAAACAACAGAAAATTATATTGCACAGTCCTGGAGACTGGGAAGATCAAGGTCAAGGCACCAGCAGATCTAATGTCTGATGAGACCCTCTTTCTAGTTTATAGAAGGCATCTCAGAAGACTGTGTCCTCTCATGGTGCATGGAGCTAACTGGCTATCTGGGGCCTCTTTTATAAGGGCATTGATCTCAAGCATGAGGGGTCTACCTCCCAAAAATTCTACCTCCTAATACCTTCACATTGGGAGTTAGGATTTCAACATATGAATTGGGAGAGGATGCAAATATTCAAGCCATAGCAGTGCAGAATATGAAAACCTGTATTTCTTAGCATGTACTATAATCAGGATTCCACCTTTGGCCTTAGAACTTCAAGTAAGGAAGCCATATATCCCAGAATGCAATGCACTATACATCTCTACTACCTCTTCTTAGCCATCCTTTTTCTCCATTTTATTTTCTTTGGAGTTATGTATTGAGACATGTAGTTTTCTGACTAACATAAATAATGATGTAACAGGCAAGAGAGAGGTTTAACATGAAATTTATTACCTCTAAAAGTATTACCTATGTGAAGGTGTGTGAAAGCCTGATTCTTTTTTTTCTTTTTTTTTTTTTTTGAGTTGGAATCTCACTCTGTCGCCCAGACTGGAGTGCAGTGGCCGCTCCCAGCCACTGCAGCCTCGACCTGCTGGGCTCCGGCGATCCTTCCGCCTCAGCCTTCCAAGTAGCTGGAACTACAAGCGTGTGCTACCATGCCCGGCTAATTTTTGATTTATTGTAGAGATGAGGTCTCGCCAAGTTGCCCAGGCGGGTCTTGAACCCGCGGGCTCAGGCAATCCACTCACCTCAGTCTCCCAAAGGCGTGAGATTACAGGCTGAGCCATCTACCCCGGCTAAAAGCCTGATTCTTAAAGTAGTGTAGATATTGATTTTCTGAACTCAAGGTAGAGTGGATGGACTCCCTTTTCCCCTCCATTAAAAAAAGAAAACAAATTTTTTCTTTGATCATAGCACTAATGTATGAATATTGTAAAGGATTTTAAGATTTCTTAAAAAATGCAAATAATAAACATCAATGCAACCCATCAATCACTCCCTTCCCAAATTTCAGCCTTTTGGTATATACCCTTCCAGCCTTCCCTGTGCCTTTACATCTACTTTTCCCTTTTTCAAAAAGTGGGATCCTACTCAAAATTTTTGTAGCCAGCAGTTAAGGAAGCAAAAGGCAACTGTAACAGAATAGTCACTGACGAACTGATGGACTCATTACCACTCAACATCCTTTCTTTCTTCTAGCTTGAATGTGTTTCCACCCATCCAACTACTGTCTCTGTCTCCATGCTGTGGGATACTATAATGGAGATAGATTGAGGAATTATTTCTTAAGATCAGTGAAGGATTCTGCAGATCTCTGTGACCATTCACAAATCTATCTGGGTTAAAAAACTGATAAAGAAAACAATCAATAGAGATGATGACAGGTTACACATTCAAAGAAAAATGATCAAATATAACATAATATTGAGATCAGATTAAGATGGCTGATGTGAGGCAGCTAGAGTGTGTTTCTCCTATGGAGAAACCAAGATAGAGTTTTCTCAGCACACAGAGAGGAACAGGAACAACAATATGATGCACAATTCTTCAAGGATGTGATAATAACCAGAGTGCAAAGAAGGGAAAATCCATTGACTTGGGCTGAATCTAGCCAGACTCTCGCCTGGATCACACGGACCACTGACAGTCTCCAGATACAGTGGGAAAGGTGAGTAAGGGGAATTCAGGAGTTCTGTGTTCTTGCCATGGATCAGAAGGGCCCTCTGAGTCTTGCAGGATCCCAGTCCCTCAAAGGAAACTGACTTACCCACAGCTGTGCTCTGCTAAAGCCCCACATGGAGGGGTGCAGGAAAAAGGAAAGCCCTGAGCTGCTCCAGCCTCCCTAGTTCAGGAACTCAATCCTTATGGGTGACATGGCTGCTTTCTAGCTGGCCTGGGAGGAGATGGGCCCCAAGGGCAAACTCCACAGCAGCAGACAGTCCTGGCTGGGGTGGGCTTCCATGAGAACAACTGTGGCCTTGAGACCAGCTGCACTTTGATATTTGGAAGGCAAATTGTCTGAGGCTAAGGCAGGGAGCCAGGTGGAACTTATTGCCATAGTAACCTCTCACTCCCTGTGTAAACTCTTCTGTGCTTGTCCTGCACAGCAGCATTACCCCAGTGGCCTGGGACTCCCTCCTAATCCCTTCTGCAGTAGCCAAGAGTGCACTCTTGTGGAGTTCTGGAGCTCCTTTCCCCCATATACCCTGTGAAAGCTCAAAACAGAGAGCTTGAGTAATTCTCACAGCCTTACTGTCTGATATGGCTGGGCACTTCCTTGAAGCAATACTGGCCAAGGAAAAAACCCACAGCCACCATCACAGCTATTTTTGGCACTCCCACGGTTACCACCTCCTGGCCAGAGGTTAACAGCACAGCCCACCACATAAGATATAATACCTTAGCTTTGGGGAAGGCCTGATCCCAGATTCCAGCTAACACCATTTTCCAAGTCACTCTGGACACTCAGGTCGCCTTAAGCCAGTGCAGGTACCCAGCACAGGACTGCCACAGCTGGCAATTGAGAAACTCACTACACCAAAGCTATATACAAAGGAATCCTGCAGTGCCTATGTTAGCCTGCTGCCTGCATCATTAAGAATAGTCTACCCAAATGAGAAGGAACCAGAAAAAGAATTCTGACAATATGATAAAAACAGAGTTCTCTAACATCCCTCAAAGACCATACCAGCTCTTCAGCAACGAACCCTAACCAAAATGAAATCTTTGCAATTCTGGACATAGAATTTAAAAAGTTGATTATAAAATTGATCAGTGAGCTTCAGGAGAAAACTGAAAACCAACATAAATTTGAAAGCCAGGTGCAGTGGCTCATACCTATAATCCCAGTACTTTAAAGAAATGACAGTCAAAAAAGACAATGATAGTTATTATATAATAATAAAGGGATCAATCCAGCAAGAAGACATCATAATTTTAGATAAATATGTGCCTAATACCAGATCCCCCAACTTTATAAAACAAATTCTACTAGATCTAAAAAAAGATAGATAGCAATACAATAATAGTGGGAGACTTCAACACTTCACTGACAGCAGTAGACAGATCATCAAGGTAGAAAATCAACCAATAAACATTGGGATTAACTGGACCCTAGAGCAAATGGAACTAACAGACATCTACAGAACATTCCATCCCAAAATTACAGAATATGCATTCTTTTTTCTTATCAGCACATGGAACATTTTCCAAGATAGACCACGTGATAGACCACAAATCAAGTCTCAATAAATTTTTAAAAATCCAAATCATATCAAACACCACCTCAGACCACAGTGGACTAAAACTAGAAATTAATTCCAAAAAGATTTCTCAAAACCAAACAAAGACATGGAAGCTAAATAATCTGCTCCTGAATGATCCTTGAGTCAACAATGAAGTCAATAGGGAAATTAAAAAATTCTTCAATATGAATGGCAACAATTAAACAAATTATCAAAACCTCTGAGGCACAGTCAAAGCTGTGCCCAGAGGAAAATTTATAGGGCTTAAGGCTTACATTTATGAGACAGAAAGCTTGCATACCAACAACCTAACATCATATCTCAAGGAACTAGGAAAATACAAATAAACCAAACCCCAAGCTAGCAGAAGAAAAGAAATAATGAAAATCAGAGCAGAACTAAAAGAAACTGGAATTTAAAAAAACACCCAAAACAATACAAACAATCAATGAAATAAAATTTGGTTCTTTGAAAAGATAAAATTGATATACCATTAGCTAGTCTAATTAAGAAATGAAGAGAGAAGGTTCAAATTAACCTAATCAGAAATGAAAATGGAGATACTACAATTGATATGACGGAAATTCAAAAGACCATTCAAGACTATTATGAATACTTCTATGCAAACAAACTAGACAACCTAAAAAAATGGATAAATTCTTGGAAACATAACACCCCCCATCTTGAATAAGGAAGAAATAGAAACCCTGAAACAACCACTCATGAGTAGTAAGATTGAAACAGTAATTGAAAGTCTCCCAACAGAAGTCCAGAACCTGATAACTCACAGCTGAATTCAACCAGACCTTCAAAGAAGAACTGGTACCCATTTTACTGAAACTGTTCCACAAGATTGAAGAGAAGGGAATTCTCTCTAACTCTTTCTGTGAGGCCAGTATCTCTCTGATAGCAAAGCCAGGAAAGGGTACAACAAAAAAGAAAACTAAGACCAATATCCCTAATGACTATAGACATGAAAGTCTTCAACAAAATACTAGAAAACTGAATTCAACAGCGTATTATGCATGTGCATATATGTATCTATCTCATGGCCAAGGGGGTCTTGGCCCAGGGATGCAAAGGTGGTTTGACATACACAAGTCAATAAACATAGATCCACTACATAAACAGAATTAAAAACAAAAATCATATGATCATTTCAATGGGCACAGAAAAAGCACTTACTAAAATTCAGTATCCCTTCATGATAAAATCCCTCAACAAAATAGGCATAGAGGGAACATTCTTCAATATAGTACAAACTGTATATAACAAACCCACAATCAGTGTCATCCTAAATGGAGAGAAGTGGAATACGTTACCCCTCAGAACTAAAACAAGGCAAGGATGACCACTTTCACCACCCCTATTCAACATAGTACTGGAAGTCCTAACTAGAGCAATCGGACAAGAAAAAAAAAATAAAGAGCATCCAAATTGGAAAAGAGCAAATCAGACTATCTCTTGTATGCTGATGATATGATCTCACACCTAGAGAATTCTAAAGACTCCTCCAAAAGACTCCTGGACTTGATAAATGAATTCAGTAAAGTTTCAGGATACAAAATCAACACACACAAATCAGTAGCACTGCTATGCACCAATAGTGACCAAGCTGAGAATTGAATCAAGAACTCAATTCCATTTACATTAGCAGCCAAAAAGCTAAATACCTAGGAATATATATTTAACCAAGGCGGTAAAAGATCTTTACAAGGAGAACTACAAAACTCTGATGAAAGAAGTTGTAGAGGACACGAACAAATGGAGAAAAATTCCATGCTTATGGATTGGAAGGATCAACATTGTTAAAAAATGACCATATTACTCAAAGTAATATGCAGATTTAACTCAATCCCTTTCAAACTACCAACATCATTTTTCATAGAATTAGAAAAAAAATTCTAAAATTTATATGGAACAAAAAACAACAAACAAACAAAGCCAGAACAGCCAAAGCAATCTTACACAAAAAGAACAAAACTGGAGGCATCACACTGCCTGACTTAAAATTATACTACAGGGCTGTCATAACCAAAACATCTGGTACTGGGTGCAAGAGCAGACACATGGACCAATGGAACAGAACAGAGAATCCATATTTAAACCCAACTACCCACAACCAACTGGTCTTTTACAAAGTAGACAAAAACATACACTGGAGAAATGACACACTATTCAACAAATGGTGCTTGAAAAATTGGATAACTACATGCAGAAAAATGAAACTTGATCCTTATCTCTCCTCATATACTAAAATTAATGCAAGATGGATTGAAGACTTGAATGTCAGACCTGAAATAAAAATCCTAGAAGAAAAATTCTTCTGGACATCGATCCAGGCAAAGAATTTATGGCTAAAACCCCAAAAGCAGCAAAAACAAAAATAAACAAGTGGGACTTAATTAAATTAAAAAGTTTCTGCACAGCAAAAAGAAATAATCAACAGAGAAAATAGGCACTCTACATAATGAGAGAAGATATTCACAAACTCTACATCTGACAAATGATCCAGTATCTTCGAAAAACCCAAACAAGTCAGCAAAAAAAAAATGGGTAAAATGACATCAACAGACATTTCTCTAAATAAGATATACAAATGACCAACAAACATATAAAAAAAAAGTTCAACATCATTAATCATCAGGGAAATGCAAGTCAAAACCATAATGAGATACCACCTTACACCAGTCAGAATGGCCATTATTAAAAAAAAAAAATCACAAAACAATAGATGCTGATGCAGATGCAGAGAAAAGGGAATGCTTACACACTGTTGGTGGGAGTGTAGATTAGTACTATGTCTATGGAAATTGGTATGGAGATTTTGCAAAGAACTAAAAGTAGATCTACCATTTGATCCAGCAATCCTACTATTAGGTATCTACTCAAAGGAATGGAGGGCTTCATATTAAAAAAAAAAGATACCTGCACTTGCATGTTCATTGTAGCACAATTCACAATTGCAAAGATATGGAATCAACCTAAATGCCCATCAGCCAATCAGTGGACAATGAAAATGTACAGATACACTGTGGAATACTATTCAGCTATCAAGAAGAATGAAATAATGCCTTTTGCAGCAACTTGGATGGAATTGGAGAACATCATCCTATGTGAACTAACTCAGGAACAGAACACCAACCACCACATCTTCTTATAAGGGGGATCTGCAAAGACATAGAGAACAGTATAATGGACACTGGAAACTCAGAAGGAGGAGGAAGGAAAGGGGTGGAGGGGTGAAAAATCACCTATTGGGTGGGGGTGATGGGTACTCTTAAAGCCCAGACCAAAAATTATTTGTGTCCCCTAAAGCTATTGAAATAAAGAAAAAATAATATAATATTTAATGTTGAATATTAAGATTGGCTTTTAGAAACATTCATGTAGTCTGGGCACGGTGACTCACGCCTGTAATCCCAGCAGCACTTTGGGAGCCGAGATGAGAGGATTGCCTGAGCCCAGGGGTTCGAGACCAACCTGGGCAACATGGTGAGACCTCGTCTCTACAATAAATCAAAAAGTAAGCCGGGTGTGATAGTGAACGCCTGTAGTTCTGGCTACTTGAAAGGCTGAGGCAGAAGGATCGCCTGGGCCCAGCAGGTCGAGGTTGCGGTGGCTGTGAGCGTACCACTGTACTCCAGCCTGGGCAGCAGAGTGAGACTCCAACTCCAAAAAAAAAAAAAAAAAAGAAAGGAAAAAACATCAATGTAATTCCCATGAAGTATTGCCACCATGACGGTGCCATATAAGTGAACACGAAACAAAGGAAGTAATGTGCTATTACATGTCATTTTGACAGGAAAATTGCATTTCCTCCCAGCAAAAAAAAAAAAGCCCCACAATTTAAATTAATTCTTTGATGCATTCATTCATGCTGTGATCTGTGATAACAAGGAACACCTGTTTTTAAGTTTTTCTTAATTCTCTAGACTTTTTTATCTGCTACAGTAAGTAGTAACCAGATAGCCACATTTTCCTACTAAATAATCATATGCCTGAGAAAAGCTAATCTTATCTGAAATTAAGTACATGCTTAAAAAAACCCTATAAGCTGAAATTATAATACAAATTTGAAACCATTTCCTAGGCCTATCAGTCCAATATAATGGTACCACTTCACTTCTCTGTAGTTCGGAGGCCATATTTCCCATATTCGTCTCACTTAGATATGTGGATGACTGGTAACTGATATATGTAAAACATCTTTGCTAATCTGCTAAGATGGGTTTTTAATCGTGTGTTAATTTGTGCTTTTGATTATTCTACTTGTCATATAAATTAATCATCCTCTCAAACCCTTGTGCTGTAGTATTTGCTATTCTCTGAGGTCCTTCTAATATTTTACTGTGCACTTAAGTCACCTGGGGGATCTTGTTAAAACACAGATGCTAATTCAATAGCCACGAAAGTGGCAGAGGCTAGAATTCTGCATTTGAAACCAGCTCCCATGCCATGCCAGTGCTGCTGACCTTCAGACTTCACTTTCAATAGCAAGACTTTCAGTGACAGTTTTGGGAACAGAAGCCAGGAAAGTGTATTGAAGTCATTAAGCCATTTCTTGTTATGGTGACACATGCTTAGTTTATAAATAATGCATATTTTTCCACTGGGGACATACATGTGTAATTATGATTTGCAGTATGTGAGCTTTTTTATAATTTTTGTGTCAGGCATATTATCTACAGGGGTGGCATTTATAAAGAATGGTAACATACTGATGATAATATAATAGTTAACATGTATTGACTACTTATTATGCTACAGACATCATGGGCTAAATTCTCTAAAAAAATCATGAAGTAGTCATTATCATTGCTAGCCTCATTTACAAATGAGGAAGCTGAGCACAAGGTTAGTGTCTTGCCTGTGGGAACACAGCCAGAAGATGATAGAGCCAGGGCACCAACTCTAGAACTTATACCTTGTACAGAAATTATAGACTTTATGTAACATGTATATGCATTTTCTAGTTTCTTTCACAATTCATGTGAAATATTTGAATTTTCTTGCTTTTTTCCCTCCAAAAAGCTTTGAAAAACAATTTTCTTTTTTCCTTTCTGTGGCTTTCCCATAGATACTGATGATTTGTGATTTGTTGCCAGTTTTTCTAGTCTTCCATTCTGCATATATGTTAATATGTACGTATGTCTGGAAAATCTCTCAACTTTCTTTTCTTTTTTTTTTTTTTTGAGTCGG
>NW_007253393.1:76327-88652 GCF_000164805.1 Carlito syrichta
CCACTCACCTCAGCCTCCCAAAGGCGCGGGATGACAGGCCGAGCCACCGAGCCCGGCTCACTTTCTTATTTCTTGTGAGAGTGTATGGAGAATGAAAAGTAGGTAGTACCCCGCTTTGAATGAAAGACAGAGTGTTCTTATTGGTGTTGAGGCTTCGTTTTGTGCCAAGGAGTAGTAGCCCAGGAAATGGCAGATTTTATGGATTGTCACAGAATTGACTGTTTTGTCTGCTCTTGAGGTGTTGAAAATCCTTTTTCCTCGTCCAAACAGTAACTGCAATCTAATGACTAGTATGGAGATATATCTTCCACTCTAAGTTCTCACACCAAACCCACCAAGTGATCTTAGAAAAGCCAGGAGTCTTTCTCTTCAACTTCTCAGCCTGTCAGATGTCAACACTATACCACTCCAGAGAGAGGGGCTCAAGCAGTCCTTGAGTCCCTTCGTCAGCATGTTAAGGAGACATGAACACAGGGAGAGAGTATTTGATGTCTGTACAGGCATTTGTCCACATTTGCAAAAATGTTTAGGGTTAGAAAATCGTAGCACTTCAATTGCAGCTTAATTTGGAAATCAATAAACCTAAAATAGGTCATGATAAGAACATAGCTAGCTTATTAATCATCTCAAAATAATATGAGGCTATTTACTTTCATTATCTCTCTTTCTTTTACAGTCCATCAATATTATGGAACTGACTTTACAGAAATATGGAAGTTATGAAAAATTTGAACAAGCCACTGGTGGTAGCTTGCTCTCTAAAACTCGAATCTGGAGTCATGTTAGGAAGTACATGATGAAGGAAGGCTGCCTGGGGGAGGTATGAATCACGAGTGAACATAGGAGTTTGGCCGCAGCATTTTAACTCAGTCAGTGCCAGCCAGTCAGTGTTTTCTCGAAGGTTTTGTTTTCCCAATTCTACTTTATTCATTAAATTAGTCACCTAGATTTCTCACTAAATACTGTAAGTCTAAGTTCCTGTTGGGTTACATTGTTTTGATGTGTTTAGTTTCTTTTCATTTTTCTTCTTACTGCCCTTCCTTCCTTCCTTCCTTCCTTCTTTCTTTCCTTCCTTCCTTCCTTCCTTCCTTCCTTCCTTCCTTCCTTCCTTCCTTCCTTCTTTGGCTGTGGAATTTTTTTATTTGCTTTACTAGGAGAAAATAAAGCTTAAATTATTTTTAAAAACAGCTTTTCTAAAGTTGATGTCATAAAGGCAAAGATTAGAATGACAGATACTAGAGGCTGGGGAGGGTGGGGGAGTTGGAGGAGGTTAAAGAGAGGCAGGTTAATAGGTACAAACATGCTTACTGCCATTTCTGTGTAGCTCGTGGGATGGTAATTACTTTGTGAAAATTGTTAATAAAGAAATTTGCCCCGGTGGTCTTTCCAATTAGCGGTCTCAAAGCCTTGGCACTGGCAATGAAAAGGACTCAGGCACCTATACATTTTGATCATTTTAACTAGAGGCTGTATTTAAGAGACCTCAGAGGTACGATTTTAGCTGCCCCCTCACTCCCCCCCATCTTCCTCAACATATAGGTATCTACTTTTCCTTCAACTCAGTAAAGGCTCTTGAGTTTTCAAAGGGTCAAAATCAAAAGGGCCAAAGGTGGTTGGCTGTATATTCCATCATCTTGGTTTAAGATTTAAGGGAAGTTTAAGGTGGTTGTAAACAAACAAACAAGCAAACAAAAAGTACCACTGTTCTCTGTGGAGGCTGTACCCTCCTGCCTTTACATTTTATTTCATATGTGTCTATTTTGTCTCTTGCTCCTTAGATTGTCGTTCATCTCACTGAGGACCTGCTTTCCCGAGCTTCGATGACAGTGGTAAATGGATGTCCAACTCTTACCATCAATGTTTCTACTGCACGTGAGCATTGGCTGGAGGGAATGCTGAGGCATGAAATAGGTAGGGGCAACCCTTGTCCATTTGTTCATTACATCAGGAATTAGCTCCAAAGAAATGTTCATTGAGAAGGAGTTTTTTCTCAGTAGTATTTGACAAAAAGTCATGAGGTTGTTAAGATTCACTTTGACTAAAGCTAATGTATTTATGAGGGGGATCCCCCCCAAAAAAATGGAAATTATTTTTTGGAGAGTGAGTTCCTTGTAGTACAGGCTTTGCCTACTAGGTAGGTGTTCTAGGAACCCATCGGCATCGGCTAGTGTTGTTGTGAGAGGCTGCATTCAACTTCAGTTAATTTTTTTTTTTTTTTGAGATTCTTTCAAGACATTTGCCAATCTCATGATGGGCAATTTATGAGCACACCTGTCTGCACCATGTTGAGTTGCGGTTTTTGACCAAAAACACCATGACCCCTGTGCCCTACCTCTCCTATTCATCCAATCATGCCCCAAGTGACTTTTTTTGTTTCCTTGGATGAAAAAGTCCTCAAAAGGAAACCATTTGCAATGTGGAAGAGGTGAAACAAAAAATGGCAGAAGCACTAAGAGGCTTCCAAATTGACAAGTTCAGAAACTGTTTTGAGCAGTAGAAAAAATGTCTCCATAGGTGTATTGAATCAAACACTTTGAAGGTGACTAAGGTTTAAACATATAAGAATACATACACAATTTCTAATAAATTAGTTCCTAGATTTTGTGGGTCCCTCCTCATATATCTTCTTTCTAACTAGGTTATTTTAGGACACTGTTTAAGTATATGAAACTTGGAAAGTCATTTAATTCCTCTGGATTTCAGTTTCCCACCTTAAAATGAGGGGGGTGAATTAAAGTATCTTCAAGATTCTTTAAAAAGTCTAAGTCTGTGATACTTCTCTTTAAAAATGTAAATTGTTATAAAGGTTATACTTCCTCTAATGAGACATGTGATCCTTTTGAAGGCAGTGTACTCCACACCCAAAAAAAAGTTACGGTCAGGTCATTTTCTGCTTTGTTTTGATTTGTAGGCACACATCAATTTGGTTTTAGAATTGTTGATAGAATCTTTATTTTTGGGAAGAATTAAAACAAAAGTGGCATTTCTTATTATTCATGTAACTTTTCTTTTTCATAGGCACACATTATTTTCGAGGTATTAATAACCTTCAGCAACCATGGAACAGTTGGACTGGCCGAAAAAAACATGAGCTAAAGCCAAATAATCCCACAGAGGAAGGCCTGGCGAGTATTCACAGTGTCCTGTTTAGAAAAGACCCCTTTTTATGGAGGGCTGCCCTCCTCTACTATACTGTTTATCGAGCCAGCCAAATGTCTTTTTGTGAACTCTTCAAAGATATTGGCAAATTTGTCAAGGATCCCAATACAAGATGGGATTATTGTGTACGGGCCAAGAGGGGATGGACTGATACTTCCCAACCAGGTAGGTGTCTCTTAACTAGAGGTTTTCTGACTTCTTGACTAGTTATCTAGTGATTTTGGTTATATCCTAATCCCTGAATCACAGAATTCACTTATGTGTGGAAGTAAGCCTTTCTTACTTGAGGTCAGCAGTAGTTTTCCCAAACCACATTTTCTTTTCTTTACTTTCCTTCTATTTTGAGACAAGGTCTCACTCTGTTGCCCAGGCTGGAGTGCATTGGCACCATCACAACTCACCTCATCCTCAACCTCCTGGGCTCATATGATCCTCACACCTCAGCCTCCCAAGTAGCTGGGATTACAGGCATGCGCCACTATACTTCTCCAATCTTTGATTTTTTTATAGAGACGAGGTCTTGCTGCGTTGCCCAGGCTGGTCTCAAAATTCTGGGCTCAAGCAATCATCCCAACTCGGCCTCCCAAAGTGCTGGGATTACAGGTGTTAGCCATCACACCTGGCCCCAAACCACATTTTCTTAGTGTTATTTTTGCCCAACTCATTTTGAAAAATTTCGGACTTACTAAATATGGAAGGAATTGTAGAATGAACCCACATGCCCTTTATCTAGTTTCACCAGTGGTTAATGTTTTGCCATTTTTGCTTTCTATGTCTTTGACTTTTTAAAAACAACTATATTGGCCAGGCATGGTGGCTCAGGCCTGTAATCCCAGCACTTTGGAAGGCCAAGGTAAGGGGATTGCCTGAGCCCATGGGTTCGAGAACAACCTGGGCAACTTGGCAAGACCTCATCTCTACAATAAATCACAAAATTAGCTGGGCGTGGTAGCACGTGCCTATAGTTCTGGCTAATTGGAAGGATGAGGTGGAAGGATCACCAGAACCCAGCAGGTAGATGCTGAGGTGGCCATGAGCATGCCACTGCACTCCAGCCTGGTTGACGGAGTGAGACTTCAACTCAAAAAATAATAAATACAATACAATACAATAAAAACAGCTATATTGAGATATAACTCACATGCCATACAATGTACCCATTTAAAGTATACAGTTCAGTGAATTTTAGAATATTCACAGAGTTGTGTACCATCATCATCTAATTCCAGAATGTTTTCATTACCTCAAAAGGAAACCCATACCTGTTAGCAGTCATTCCCCATTTCCTCCCCGCCTACCCAGCTCTAAGCAACCACTTTAAGTGTTTTTCTTTCTTTTAACCTGTGTTGGTTTACTTATTTTGGATATTTCATATAAATAGAGTAATATAATATGTGATTCTTTGTGACTGGGTTCTTTTAATTAGTATAATATTTTCAAGATTCATCCATATAGCATGTATCAGTATTTCAGTCATTCCTATTGCTGAATTAATTGCAGGAATTATCACATTTTATTTATCCATTTGTCAGTTGATGGACATTTGGGTTGTTGCTACTTTTTGGCCATTATGAATAATACTGCTATGAACATTTGTGTACAAGTTTTGTGCAGATATTTTTCATTCTCTTAGGTATATACCTAGGAGCAGAATTTAGTTTTATGGTAACTCTATGTTTAACCTTTTGAGGAGTTGCCAGACTGTTTTCCAAAACAACTGCACCTTTTTTATATTTCCACCATTGTATGAGTGTTCCTGTTTCTCCACATCCTGGCCAATACTTGCTATTTTTATTTTTTAAATTATTATAAACATTCTAGTGGGTGTGAAGTGGCATCTCATTGTAGTTTTTTTTTTTTTCTTTTTTTGAGTCAGAGTCTCGCTTGTCACCTAGGCTGGAGTGCAGTGGTATGCTCATGGCCACCGTAACCTTGACCAACTGTGCTCAGGTGTTCCTTCCGCCTCAGTCTTCCAAGTAGCTGGAATCACAGGCATGTGCCACCACACCTGGCAAATTTTTTTTTTTTTTAATTGTAGAGATGAGGTCTCGCCAATTTGCCAATACTGGTCTTGAACTCCTAGCTCAGGCAATCCTCTTGCCTCCACCTCCCAAAGTGTTGGGACTACAGGCGTGAGCCACCACACCTGGTTTCATTATAGTTTTGACTTGTATTTCCCTGATGACTAATGATGTTGAACATCTTTTCATGTGCTTATTGGCCATTTTGCACATCTTCTTTGGAAAAGTTTAGATCCTTTGTCCATTGTTTAATTAGGTTATTTGTATTTTTATTATTGAGTTGTAAACGTCCTTTATTCTAGATAAATCTCTTGTCAGATATTTGATTTACACTTTTTTTTTTTTTTACTATTCTTTGGGTTGTCTTTTGCATTCTTGATGATTTTCTGATAGATTTTTTTTTTTTTTTTTTTTGACTCACTCTGTCCCCCAGGCTAGAGTGCAGCGGCATGCTCACGGCCACTGCAGCCTTGACCTGCTGGGTTCAGGTGATCCTTCTACCTTAGTCTTCCAAGTAGCTGGAACCACAGGTGTGCACGACCATACCCAGTTAATTTTTTGATTTATTGTAGAGACGAGTTCTCGCCATGTTGCTCAGGCTGGTCTTGAGCCCTGGGACTCAGGAAATCCTCTCATCTCCACCTCCCAAAGTGCTAGGATTATAGGCATGAGCCACCATGCCTGGCACTGATTGACTTTTTAAAAGTAAATTTTAGGTTTGACATTTCATTTCTAAAAATTTTAATACACATTGCCTAAGAATAAGGACATTCTTCTACTTAACACAATATCATTATCACACTTAAATGAACACTAATTCGGCAATACCAGTGAATACACATACCATATTTAAATTTTTCCCGTGGTAGCGCGTGCCTGTAATTCCGGCTACTCGGAAGGCTGAGGTGGAAGGATCGCCGGAGCCCAGCAGGTCAAGGTTGCAGTGGCCAGGAGCGGCCACTGCACCCAGTCTGGGTGACAGAGTGAGACTCCAACTCAAAAAAAAAAAAAAAAATTTTTTTCCAACTTTTGCAAAAATGCCCTATATAGCTGTTTACCAAAAAAAAAAAAAAAAAAAAAAATCCAGATCCAGTTAAGGTTCATGCATTACTTTTGGTGGTTGTCTCTTTAGCCTCTGTTAATATGGAACAATCTTCCCTACCTTTTTTTGTTTTTTATGATAGTGACTTTAAAGTCTAGGCCAGTGTTCTTATGGAATAGCCCACAATCTGGTGTTTGCTTGTTTGCTATTGATTAGCTTCAAGGTAGACATGAGCACGAATACTGCATAAGTGATGCTGGGTTGTATCAAGAGCCACTTTATACCAGGAGCAGTGGCTTACGCCTACACTTTGGGAGACTGAGGCAAGAGGATTCCCTGAGTCCAGGGGTTCGATACCAGCCTGGGCAACTTGGCGATAACTCATCTCTACAAAAAAAAAAAAAAAAAAAGAAATATTAGCCAGGGGGTGGTAGTGTATGCCTGTGGTTCCAGCTACTTGGAAGGCTGAGGCAGAAGTTTCACCTGAGCCGAGCAGGTCGAGGCTGTGGTGGCTGTGAGTATGCCACTGCACTCCAGTCTAGGCAACAGAGTGAGACTCTGACTCAAAAAAAAAAAAAAAAAAAAAAAGAGCCACCTTATGGCAGCTTGTCTCACCATTAGAGATGCTAAATTTGATTGTCATTTAAGGTGGTGATTATGAACTTTTTCCTTTGTAAAAGTACAATTTCTTTTGCCCTTTGTAATTAATGAGTGAGGTGAGAAAGACTATGAATATCCTGTTCCCCAACAGACCTTCATCTAATGATTTTGTCATCCATCAAGGATCCTTGCTTGAATCTGTTGTTTCATTGGGGATATCTAGCACTATCATTATTTGTCTAAAGAAAATAGAGGCAAATAATTTAATTTCAGTGCATGCTGATGTTCACAGGCCGTTCTAGTTTTAAGAAAATATGCTACTCCAATAGAAATTTAAGGCCAGGTGTGGTGGCTTAAGCCTATAATCCCAGTACTTTGGGAGGCCGAGGCGAGAGGCTTGCCTGAGGCCACGGTTCGGAACCAGCCTGGGCGACTTGACGAGACCTCATCTCTACAATAAATCACAAAATTAGCTGGGCGTGGTGGCGCATGCCTGTAATTCCAGCTACTTGGAAGGCTGAAGTGGAAGGATCACCTGAATCCAGCAGGTTGAGGCTGCAGTGGCTGTGAGCGTGCTGCTGCACTCCAGCCTGGGCGACAGAGTGAGACTCCAACTCAAAAAAAGAAAGAAAGAAAGAAAGTTAAAATTGTTTTTGGTAGCAGCCTTAAGACTTTAGATTGCCCACAGTTTTTCAGTTTGTTTTTAACAAGATAAAGTATATGGCAATGCAAAAATGCTTTTGAAAAAACGATAAGAATTAAGAAACATTTATTTAAAAGTCATTTTGATTTTCAGGTTACTTCACTATATCAACAAATTTTTTTTGGAGCTTGGAAACACTCAGGTTAATGATGGTTTTGTCACCAGCACAGCCCACCATAACAACATTTTATACCAGCAATGGCGGTTGTTTTAAAGTGTGGTGCCTGAGTGCCAGGAACAGGCAATGGGAAGCAGGAAAGAGGGCGCCTCTTCTCTGCCTTTCACATGTGCATAGCTATCTGGGGGGTTGTCATTTCCTTTTTCCCATTTTAGATCCATTTGCATGCATTTTAGTGTTTTGTAGTCAATGCACAGTGCTTTCCTGTTGCCCTTAATACCCCACAGACGCATATAACTTTAGACTTGTTCTATTTTTTCTTTTCTTTACATACTTTTGCTTTTTTAACTTTTTATTATGGAAAATTTCAAATGTGTGCAAAAGAAGAACGATTAATATGCTGAGCCTTCATTAATTCAGTACCTGATCTTAGTGATTACCTACATTTTCTAACTGTGGTTCATCTATTCTTCCAAGTTCTTGTTTTCCAATAGTGTTTTTTTTTGTTTGTTTGTTTTGTTTTTGAGTTGGAATCTCACTGTGTCACCCAGATTGGAGTGCAGTGGCACACTCACAGCCATCCCAGCATCAACCTGCTGGGCTGTGGCTATCCTTCTGCCTCAGCCTTCCAAGTAGCTGGAACTACAGGCACATGCTACCACGCCCAGCTAATTTTTTATTTATTTTAGAGATGAGGTCTTGCCAAGTTGCCTGGGCTACTCTCGAACCCACGGGCTCAGGCAATCCACTCACCTTGGCCTCCCAAAGTGCTGGGATTACAGGATGAGCCACAGAGCCTGGCCTTGTTTTTTTTGTTTTTTTTGCGGAGGTCTCACTATGTTGCCCAAGCTAGTCTTGAGCTCGTGGGCTAAAACAATGCTCCTGCTTCAGCCTCCCAAAGTGCTGGGATTGTAGGTATGAGCCACTATGCCTGGTCACTTTTCTATAGTATTTTTTTTTTTTTTTGAGTTGGAGTCTCACTCTGTCTTCCAGACTGAAGTGCAGTGACACACTCACGGCCACCGCAGCCTCGACCTGCTGGGCTCAGGCTGTCCTTCCACCTTAGCCTTCCAAGTAGCTGAAACTACAGGCACACGCCACCATGCCCAGCTAATTTTTATATTTATTGTAGAGATGAGGTTTCGCCAAGTTGCCCAGGCTGCTTTCAAACCCATGGGCTCAGGCAATCCTCTCACCACCACCTCCCAAAGTGCTGGGATTACAGGTGTGAGCCACCACACTCAGCTTTAAACCTACATGTTTTTTAAAATTCAGTTCTAATTCTTGTTTTCATAGGGAAGAACAATTTTAAAAATCCATATTTTTAAACCACAGTTAACTTTTTTTAATGGGGAGGAGGATTGATATTTTACCAAGAGTTTCTAAAACCCTACATCTCTCCATTACCCCTGCTGAGACCTAACTGTTCTAAAACAATCCTCAGCCCTTCCCCACTCAGATGCCTTCATTACACAATGGGAATTATGACTGAATGGCGGGGTGAGAGATGGAGTGATGATCATTTATGAGTCATAGATTTTAAATTGCTAGTCTTATTTGTAATTAGGAAAGAAATGTTATCTTAATAATGAGGAGGAGGTCTAGAGAAGCGAATTTCTTTTTGTTGTTGTTGTTGAGATGGAGTCTCACTCCGTCACCTAGGCTGGAGTGCAGTGGTACACTCATGGCCACCGCAACCTCAACCTGCTGGGCTCAGACGATCCTTCCACCTCAGCCGTCCAAGTAGCTGTTTACCACAGGTGTGCGCCATCATGCCTGGCTAATATTTTGATTTATTGTAGAGACGGTGTGTTGCCAAGTTGTCCAGACTGGTCTTGAACCCCAGGGCTCAGGCAACCTTTCGCCTTCACCTCCCAAAGTGCTGGGATTACAGGCATAAGCCACCGCACCCGGCTGCAAGGGAATTCTTAAAGGGAAGCTGCTAGTCTGCATACTTTCCAAACTACTATCCTGGTACTTCCTAAGACCTCACATTTTATGTTATGAAAATAGTTCAATAAAAATAAACATTGACAAATTAGAATTTTTTTTTAAATACAGGGCTGATTCCCCACAGTGAAGTAAATGGGCTGATATCTAATTACTTAGTAATTTTTTAAAACATCAGAAAGTAAACACTAGTTTGGTTCCTCCAGGGTGTTTTAGTAAAGACCAGGTATACTTGGATGGAATTCTTCAAATCCTTCGATACAGAGAGACCATAGACTTTCACCTACTGACGGCTCTGGGGAAGGTGAGTAAAAGCGATAGCACAGCGTACCCAAACACACCAGATCAACATTTCCTCCAGCGTGATTTTGTGATTAAATAAAACTCAGCGTCAAGCTACTTTTACTTTATTGTTGGAATAAGTTTTTTTATGTGATAACAAGAGGGAATAAATATCGTTCTGTCACAGAACCAAATTGTAAAATTTCTTTATAGTCGATAAAAGATAAAAGAAGGGAATAGGAAATTTGGGACTATATAAAGTCTTATTTTTATTTGTATATGTATCTTTTCCTAAAAAGCATTTTCTAGAAAGTATCTTTGTCTAAAGGCACTTTAAGGGAAGCTGCATCTATAACACATCTCTCTTAATATCTCCTAGGAACAAGGCGGGCAACCTTCTTTCGGGATCCCCTCCTGCCAGGGACCCCTCCTGCTGCCGGAGGCTTTCCTATCTCCTGATAAATTCCTACTTATAAAAAAAAAAGAAGAAGAACAGGAATATTCTCTGACATGACTGAATGATGTTCTTATTTAAGAAATTTATCATTGATTAAATATAATATCTAAAATGCAGCCTACTTCAAATTTTCCAAAGGTGTCTCAAAAATGACCTTTGTAGCTCTTTTTTGTGTTCCAGGATCCAGTCAAGATTTATGCATTGCACTTGGCTATAATCTTTCATCTCCTTTAATCTATAACAGTTCCGTCTTGCCCCAGTCTTTGTGTTTTTCATGACACTTTAAGACTCTGGGACAGTTTTCTTGAGAATTCCCATTATCTGGATTATCAGATTGTTTCCCCATGATAAGATTCAGATTAAACATTTTTAATAATTCACATTGTAAAGGTACCTTTCCCTATGGTATTAATAAATAATGTTTGAAATGATTTCTATGAATGGACTGTTCCCTAACAACTCTTCAAGGAACATCCACTAACGGCCTTTTTCTGAATCATTTATTACACTGATGATAACAAATAGAGATCTTTTCATTCTATTTTTTTTTTACTCCCCTTTTTGTAGTATTATTATGGACTTAGTTCTTTTTTAATCAACTCTTTCACGGCTGCTTTTATGTTTTAAACGTATCTCCATGTTTTCCAGCAAAGTAAAATGTCTGGGCTCATGTTGTACTTTTCCTACTCAAATCTGAGAGCAGCCATTTCTCCAATGATGCCCTGGTTCCTTTTAGTGGGATTTGGGATTTAGAAAACAAGATCTGAGTAGTCGGTATGTTCCCTGCTACTGGGGTGCTCTTGCTTCTAGGCCTTTTCAATGAGCAAATCATATATATTTGTCTTAAATCATAAGAACATTCCAATTCAAATCAGACTCCACAGGATTCTTTCATACCTCCTCACCATTCCATATTTGCATTTTCTTTCTTTTCAAATGAGAACCTGTTTCCCAGTATCAGTATATTTATTAATTGTCTCCTGTAATAAACTCAGAATGGTTTGAGAATTATTATTATTAAACCATACTAACATCCACAAACCTATTTCATTACATTTAGTGGTGTAAATTACTAAATAAAATAAATTATTATTATTATTTTATTTTTTTTTTTTTTAAGTCAGGGTCTTGTTCTGTTGCCCAGGCTGGAGTACAGTGGCACAATTAACTGCTCACTGCAGTCTTTCAGATGATCATTCCACCTCAGCCTCTCAAGTATCTGGGACTACAGGCATGCAGTGCCACGCCTTGCTAATTTTATTTTTTATAGAGATGGAGGTCTCACTATGTTGCCTAGACTGGTCTCGAACTCCAGTGCTCAAGCAGTCCTCCTGCCTTGGCCTCCCAAAGTGCTGTAATTACAGGCATGAGCCACCATACCCAACAAAATACATAATTTTAATAGCAGTAAAAACTTTAAAAAATGTAATAAGATACAGATGTAATATGAACATGAGTTCTTTTCTCAAAGCCTTTCTACTGAACCTGGAAGAGTATTGATCAGAAGACCATAGTATTTAAAGCCAACCATGTTTTGGCGTTTAAGGATAATTTATAGAAGGCCAGGCATAATGGCTCACACCTGTAATCCCAGCATTTTGGGAGGCCAAGGTAGGAGGACTGCTTGAGTCCAGGAGTTCAAGACCAACCTAGGCAACATAGTGAGACCTCAATCCTACAAAAAAAATAAAAAATTATCTGGACATGGTGGCATGTTCTTGTAGTCCCAGCAACTTGGGAGGCTGATATGGAAAGATCACCGAGGCCAGGAGGTTGAGGCTGCAGTGAGCCATGATCGTGCCACTGCACTCCAGCCTGGGTAACACAATGAGACAGACTCAACTTTTTTTTTTTTAAAGATAATTTATAGAACTTAAAAATTTCATTTTTTTTACCGCAGCCTCGACCTGCTGGGCTCCGGCGATCCTTCCGTCTCAGCCTTCCGAGTAGCCGGAATTACAGGCATGCCCTACCACGCCCGGCTGATTTTTTG